>NC_088679.1:49863503-50166533 GCF_950023065.1 Planococcus citri
TCGAATGCGTTTTTTTCGCGTTTTTTCTTCTTTTTTTTTTTATTTATGAAAGCTTGGTTCATAAAAATCGCGCTCCTCAGCAGTCATTCATTTCTTATAATCGAAAAATTATTTGTTTGAATTCAACTTTTTTGTCAAGAGTATTTTGGATGGGGTGCTTATAAAAGAGAATATCACGCTTTTATATTTCACTAGCGTCTATTCACAGGGATGCTTTATTAATTTTTAAAAAACCTGCCGAATCTTTACTGCTTAAGTAGAAGAAAAAAGCCGTATGCACTTGTGCACACTCACTGTTGATAAAGAAAAAGAAAAAAAAAATGCTTAAAAATTTATGTTCCTTCTTGTTCGATATTACTCCGTAATAGCTGGAATTAGACTCGAGGGATTCCAAAACTGGATAACATTTTGCGTGCCAATTGCGAACAACAAAATGTTTTATCGTGTTTTACCCCTTATATTATACCATTGTGTGGACCGATAAAAAAAAGCAGTTACGTATCGATGAAAGTCGAAATTTGATACGAATAAAAATTCCATATAAAACTTTACACGCGAATAAACTCGACAAAAAGTCATTTACAGTTTAATGAAAAAACAAACTGTAAGCAAATTTACAATTTGGATAACTTTATTTTTATTTTTTTACAATTGTGTGTACCTACTTGGAAATTATACGATCCTCGTTATAGTATACTTTACCTGGATAAAAAAATATTAAACACATTATGTAGGTCGTAGAGCATTACTATAAAATTTTGTTATAATGGTGAAACGTTTCAAATTAGGCATACTTTATTATCTATTCGGATAATAGGCTATAATCCTGGTAAGAGCTACACCGGAGGTAATTTTAGTCGCATTTTACGGAAGTAAAAGTATGTTTAGGTAATTGCCTATCTTTCTATGTATGACAGATTTTTCACAAAAAAAAATTTGATTCAAGGTTGATGAGTTCGATTGGGAGAATCAATTTTTTTTTTCAAATTCACCAGGTACTCGTCCATCTCCATAAAAACTGTAAATTTGATAAAATTAAGGTAGAAAGCTGAAATTTGATTAAAATTCTGTTTTCAACCTCTCGAATCAATTGGTGATAGTTGGATTTTTTTATTTCCCAGTTTTAGCAAAATTGCTAAACATATCGAGCCAAAATATTAAATTCAGATTCTAAAAACTCGGATACCTACGAGTACATTGTCTTTGTCACTCTTTAGATAGTTTGTGGAGAGATTTTCAAAATGTGATTTTGGAGGTCAAAAACTGCCTAGGTATCCTATGATAGTAATTTCAGCTTTATAAATTGTTCACAAGTTTGTGAGTAGGGAAGGATTTTTTTTCAAAAAATTCTTTAAAAAAATATTTGACTTGAACTGGCAAAAAATGGTCTTTGATAAAAAAAAAAAAAAAAATGATTTGACTACTTATATCCAAATTTATAGAAACCGAATTCAATTTTGGTTCCACGACTGATCGATTCGAGAGGTAGAACAATTTACGTAGTTATAAGGTTTTGAATCCAGAACCAAATGCACTTTTTTTGGGGTTCATTGGCCCTTTGTGCTACTCATCATTAAAAGTCGAAAAAAAAGTTGCCGAGAGAACTTGAACGACGAAATTTTGGCTGGTCTAAAGGAAGTATTATGTTGTTTCACAAAGTTTCTTGGAATTCCATTGACAAGTAAGCAATAAAACACAAACTTTGACCGTTAAATATTGGGAAACATTGAATAAGACAAATTGTTTACAGGCATTATTACGGAAGTGGAAGGTTCAGTAAACTGCTGAAAAGTGAATTCTATACTCAAGTTGCAAGAATTGCGAATTAATGCATATAGACTTAGTTATTCATGATTACTCTTGGGGGGGGGGGGATTTCCTTCCACTTTTAAAATCATGAATTTTTGGACGCTTTCGTTTTCGCTTTGCTCGGGAAAAATTGTATTTTTTAAAATTGTGTTATTTGACGTCTTCTTCGATTATGAATTTTTAAAGTCTTTTGCACTAATTTGCTGTCTATATAAAAATTTCTGAAAAATTGTTATTTCGATCCGAAAGTATTGAATCCAAAAAATCAATTTCACCACCAGAAGTGATTTTTTTTCAACCTTTTGTTCGGAAAATTTTCAAAACTTTTACCCTCAATTCACTCGGGTCAATTGTTTTTTTGTTTTTTTTATGGCAGTTTTTAAATTTAAATCAGAAAATCATTAAATCGAGAAAATTTCACAAATCAAAAATGAGTTTTTGTTAAACTTTTGGTTAGAGAATGTCTGAAGCTACTACCCTCACTTTGCTCCGGCCAATTTGATTTGTTTAGTGGATAATTTGCAAAGGAAATTCTCAGAAATCTTCTTCAAATAGATACTAATTTTTTCAAATTTTAGATGGCACTGGTTGATTGCAATTCAACGTGGAAATTTTGTTTTGATTCGTGGGAATTTTTAGATGATTCAGTAGGGAAAATAGTATTTCGCCAAGTCTGTGGGCGACAGACGTATACATCCCAAGTCGGCGCATTTGCATTAAAATTGGCGAAAGAAAACAGCCACGGTTTACTCAATTTATTTTATCACATATATATATCTCGAATACAATAAAAAGAGGTGATACGATTTTTTGTACATTCCGCAAAGTTTTATTAATGAAGTTTGCTCGCACTGCGTAACCAGATTATAGATATTTTTTGGGGAAGCTGGATTTGATGGAAACTGAATTAATTATATTAAGAAGTGCTAATCTCAAAAGCTCATTCACTAAGCAATATTGAAGCTTAGTTCTTTAGCCTGGTATTTACCATCAGCATACTTAATTACTAACGTTATTGACATAGCCGTTATCATTAATCATTTCGGTGACGCCATCACGTCCCGACAAAATTATTTGCTCCTTTTAATATCTTATACTCGCTGTACAAAAAATTTATTACATTAACGCGCTGCAAGATTTATTGTTTAGGCCGCTTTTGTCATTCTGTTTCTTACCTGCCTGCTTTCATCATAGCGAGTTTAAATCGACGTTACTTCGTTTCCGCTATCATCTTACGATCCCTTTGACCAAATTGTTTCGACGAAAGTAAGAAGGTACATTGCTTCGTCATATGCACGACAACGCTTTCTCGGCACTCGGATAGCGTTTACTTATTAAGCTAAAGTTGAAGGACGTGTTTCATTCGTGATATTTCCTGAGCTTTTCGACTTTCATACGAGATATTCATTTAGTTAATGTAACAAAAGACATTTGACATTGTGTATGTTTATTACTGCCAGAGAGTAATAAAATAACTCTCTAGTCATTTTTCAAAATTGTTAATGCGTATGCCTGTCTATGTATGTACTTTCTATTTATATCGTAATCGACCTACATACATGTAAGTAGGTATGTATGATCGTCTGCAAATTTGATTGACTTTTTGGAAAGAATATTATACACATCTTGATAGGTAGGTACCTACAAAAAATCCAAAATTTACATCCGTTTTTCTATCCAACTACATAGTACCTACTACCTAGCTACATATGTTTTTTTTTTGTTGAAAAATCATTAAAAGTTAGGTATTTACTACGAAAAACTTTATTTGAAATCGTGGACAAATTCTAAATTGAATCGCTCCTCAAACATTTATTTTCTAATCACTACAAAAAAATGCCTGAAATCATCACAAAAAAAATCGTTTGTAATCACTCCAAAACAATTTAAGAAAATTCAGCACTAAAAATTAATTTAAAATCTGAAATCACCGCGGAAAAATTGATTTATAATTACTCATAAAAAGACAATAAATTGGCTATAAGGTGGCATTATGGCCTCACTGTCTTGGCAGTGTAATACGTAATGATTCTCCAAGTTGGTGAGATCCTATAGGGTTTGATAATTCGATCCTTTAGGTCTTGACAACTAAAGGATCGTTTGATTTTTCACGGTAAGAAGCAAGTACTCGCGAATTCAAAGGGTGTACTTGAGAATCAGTGGGGGTTCGTAACATTCTTATATTTCCCATATTTGGACAAAGTAAGCGCTAGCTTATAATCTCTCAAGATTGACCCAAAACTGCAAGCTAGATTCAATCTCGAGATCACTTCTTGTTCGTCCATCATGGTAGATGCGTGAGTCGGAATGGTCCTAAGCGATCTATGAATCATTGGTCTGAGCATTTAGTCCTCTGCCTTAGTATAATAGTGGCTAAGACCAATCTCCTTTGCAGGAATAGTTAATGTGATTTTGACACGTGATTAGGTAATCATACACAGCGTATTCTCCTAATCTCGTTTATAGCGGTGAATGCATTAATGGGATTTGAATACAACGATTACATTGGTGGGGTGAAACGACCTGTGTTTTAATTATTTTGCGAATCCGTGAGTCTAAATTATGCATTTAGTTCAGTGGCAAACTGTAAGTATGTAAGCGGCAAATTATGAAGCTTTGAAATTTGGTACGGTGAACAAAGACACCAAAAGAAAATTTTTAAGCCCGGGAGGCAGTTACCAAGTCTCATAGGAGGCGAATGGGGGAGATTTGAGGGCAGGGTTCAACCCCCCCCCCCCAATTTTTCCAAATGTGGAAATGACACCAATATCGCACCGTTAGCCCCATTTGGAAAAATGGGGGGTTGAACCCTACCCCCAAATCACCCCCATTCCCCTCCTATGGAACTTGGCAACTGCCTCCCGGGCTTACAAATTTTCTTTTGGTGTCTTTGTTCACCGTACCAAATTTCAAAGCTTTATCATAATTTGCCGTTTATCGACCAAAAAATACATTTTGCCACTGAACTAATTGATCTGTTTATTATGTTGATGTACGCGACACTTATGTGGTATAAGCTGAGCTAGCAAGGCGTAAGTAAATAGTTTCTTCTTGATATTAGAAATATTTGTACAAGGATATTTCTAATCTTTCACTCGTTAGGGAATTATTCTCATTTTGTGCTTGTATACACTTATACAGTCTAACATGGCCACAAAAGAATTCATTTGATAACATGAAAAAATTTCATATGTGACCCCGCGCCTAACAAAATCGACCATTTCGACAAAATTTCAAAAAATGTTTTTTTTTTCAAAAATCTGATCTTTCAACCCTTAAGATTCATTTTTCAACGTCATTATTTTGGACACTTTTTTTTGTCGAAATGGTCGATTTTGTCAGGCGGGGTCACATATACTGAATTTTAAAAAAATGAAGTAAATCGCACAAAAAAACCATCAAAAATTCCAAAGTAGGTAAATTTGTGCAAAAACTCTATTCTAAACCATTCCAAAAAAATGTAGGTAGGTAAGGTCTACTCTCTAAATTTGAAACAGTGAAATTTCACTGCTTAGCAGTCTCGACATTTTGGCTTCTTAAAAGCAGTAGTTTTTTACTGCAAAACAGTAAAAAATTTACTGAATTAAATTTAGAGAGTACTTGAAATCACAAAAAAATTCATTCATTAATAAAATTCATCAAAAAAAAAAATGCAACAAAGCAATTCATTTGAAATCACAAAAAAATTCCAAAACAAATGACCATTGACCACCGATGGAATTCTAAATGACCATGCCATGAAAAATAATGTTCTTGAGTTGTTGCAAAAGTCAAGCTTTTAAAGCACGAAAAAAAGATTATAGAATAATTTTGTTGAATTCGTAATTTTTGATAAAAAACGTTATAATTCAACATAGGTAGAAATACCTATCAATAAATTAGAATCATTTCTGAGAAAAAGAAGAAAATGATGGTCAGCGACCTCCTTCCAGTCATCTTGCAGTACTTTTTAAAAAAATAAGCTAAAAAAAACTAAATAATGTCGTTGATTCGCAAATTCGAATCCACGAATCCATCCCATTTATTCGAATCACATTTTTGAATCATATTCGATTCTAGAATAAAAATTTATCCGTGGATTCGAATTCGAATCCAAATTTTATGGAATCGTTCGCAACTCTGATCTTCTACACATTACGTATAGACTTACCCAAATGTTTATACTTACGCTAAAAATTACAAAAAATGTTCAAGCAACTAAAAATTTGGATTCTCTTTTCTTTCATTTTTCTTTTCAAAAGTCCAACTCCGGTCCAACTAGTTTCTGTAGACTTTTAGGTATTCCTTTTGCGGTCACGTAAGATGAAAAATACGTGTGGAAATTCTTCGCTTTACATTCGTATGCAAAATAAATACTCGCTCGTACTTCCTAGGAAAAAAAGTTATAAATATTTTAAAATATTATTGAAAACCAACTTGAAATTTGAAACGTCTGTTCCAAAAAAAATAGTACGTACATGTTCTTGAATATTTTCCAAATGTACTCGCGAAATCATTTTTCAAACGTTGTCAACACCAGGACTCGCTAGAGCTTGTTACTATTCAAAATGCACAAAAGGGGAAAAAAATCAAAATTTTACTCGCGTTAAATGTAAATTAATCCAGTTGGTGGACGTCGATGTTCTTTTTTGCTGTGCAATCGTGCAATACGACAATCCTACATTCATTCATGATAAATTCGTATAGTCTATTGTATTTGTACCATAAAGTTTATTATAAGAAATTCTGGAAACAATTTTCCTCTTTTTGACTTTCATTCAAAGTGGGTACAGTACAGCGCATTATGGTGCATTACGCGTACTTAGACATTAGACACACGAGCAAAGAACCGCATAACGTTCACACTTTAACTTAAGTCAAGCATTAAAAAATTTTGCATACTCGAAGAAAAACATGGAATACATAAGTTGACGCTGTGTAGGTTTGGCTTTGTTTTTGAAATCGTCTTCGTTAGGCAAAATTTGCCATACAGACGGCTGTGCTGCGTACAATAAAAGTAGTTTTAAAACTTGAATAAACCTCGAGCCTTGCACATAGATAGGTATAGTTAGGTACCTCTACCTTTTAACCAACCTTACCTACGGTATAGGTATCTTTTTGATTAATGCAAGCGAGCTCGGGTACAGCCCGCTAATAAAGAATATTAGGCAAATTTTCAAAACAAAGTGTTTCATATGTGTGCAAATTTTGATACGGAAAATTTCTCGTACCAATTACTTTTGTAATTAGAAGACTAGAAAATTTGCATGCACCGGCATATGCCTTTGGTATTGTATTTGTACGTTACGGTATTTCAATCGGAAGCGGCGTTTCGCAATCATTTTTAATGCACATTAATGCTGATAACTTTTACGTCTGCGTCTGCTGCCAGCTCTGGTGGTATAATTAGGACTCGACGTTGTATAAGGTAGGCTGAGGCACTCGTACCGCTGGTGCTGGTACGAAAACTCGATCAGAATGAATTTCAGAATTAGTTTCTGTTAATTTATGTGCATGCGATATGGAAATATGGTTGAATTGATTTTTACACGCTTCACTAACTCGGCGAATTAAATATTTTAGAAGTAAACTTTTGTCACACATATATTTAGAAAATTTGTCAATGTTGGGGCTCAATTTATGGCAAATGGCAACGTGTTGGCGTGGCGCGGTCGATATTGGGGTACATTTTTAATGAACGTATCAGTTTTAAAGCAATTATTTCAGCCATGGCTCACGCTGACATCTTTCAAAATGTTTGCAATCACGAATTACCTATCCTCTTTATTTTGGTTTTTTAATATCGTTTCAAATTCGCGTGAAAATTCTATTTACGTTCTACGACATGAATAGATACACACTGCGTATGCCATATACCTACTTATAGGTACCTATACTAAACGATTTTCATCATTTTAATGAATCCTTTTGTAATTTATAAAATAGCATTTGATTTTTTTCCCTCTCATTTTTTAGCTTCGCAATATTCCCGTATTATATCGAACAATACCACGTTCCACGCTAACAATGAATTTAGTTTCATTATTTAAACAAAATTATCCACGAGACCTTTTCGTTATTCGTATTATTTTAATAATTCACTTAATAAAATATTGTACTCGTAACTTTTGTCTTGTTTGAGATTCATTATCGAATGAAAGAATCAAGGTCTCGAAATTATCATAAACTGTGCTATATATATATTTTTTTACTACCTAAATTAAACGTACTTTCATGATATCTACCTACAAATAATCTGCATTATAAACACAATACCAAAGTTCAATTTTGATCTGGTTCTTACGAGTTATTTTCTCAAGCAAGGGTATACGAAGTATTTCAGACGTACTTGTTTCTTATCTCTTTCATCTCATGATACAGCAATCAAAACCATAGTCTAAGGGTGGATGATTTTAGAATAGTCTGGTATTTGGAGGAGCAGAAATATTCCCCATTTTGTAACGAGAAGAAATGTTTGATAAAAAGAACAATGAGGTGATCCTTACGGATTTTGTCCTGAGGCAAGGTTATCAGAAGTGAAAGAATGTTCAGAATATTTTTTGGGGGAATGGTACCATTCATGGGGATGATAGTTGAAGAATATAGTTGAAATTCAATGAGGGGGGAGGGTTCCATTAGCTCATATTAAACTATGGGGAGATATTCATAAAAGATATGATTAGCTAACATCACTTTTCAATGATTTATTAAAATTATTTTACATAAAAATTCCATTATTAACAAAACTAAACTTTTCAAGAGGAAATGTGAGTGGAATGAAATCAAATTGTGATTTTATGATTGCCATACTCCTAAAATGTCAAAAAATTACATTTGAGACATTTTGCAAAACATTTTTTTAAAAAAATGTATAAAATAAATAGGTATGGTAGGTACTTACAAATCTAAAGGACTGAAATTAACTCGCGTTCGCTTAAGAGTCCAGATGGGGTCAAAAACAATCGCAGTTGATCCCAAGTGGAAATGAAAGTCAATTTTAGGAGAGAAAATTTTGAGAACTGAATTATAAGTTGCTGAAATCGATTACAGCGTCTTCTGAAGCTATTCGTATGCTCAGAAGAAAAGTTGACTTTTGCTTCAGGCTTCCAGATTGGTTTGGAAGCGGTCACAATCAATTTGAGATGGATTAATTAGGAAGAAACAGGGTGGAAGAAGTTAAGAAATTGTTGTTGAAGAAATAAGAAATTTTAGAATTTTTTCAAAATAATAAATTTCAACTTATCTAAAGCTTTGGCGCGATGGTGAATTTTTAATGTCCTCCCCATCACTTGTTTTTTTCCAGAGAAAAATATTGAATTAAATTCTTTTCAAATTGCCATTTGAGGCATTCTCATTTTATGAGAAATATTTCACTTCGAAAATAAACTCCTTTAACTTCCAATTTTTGGATAATTTGTTGGTCTAACGTGCTTCTGCTTATGAAGCAGGGGTTCTCAGGGGTTGTCCAACAAGTGTGCCAAAGCTTATGGGTGCTCGAGAGTGGAAGTGTGATGCAGGTCAGCTTTAGTAATAAAAATCCCCAAAAATGCACCAAAGTTGTTTGAGTATACTTGTGACCCTCCTCAACAGGAATATTGTATTGGAAAAAGTAAAAACCTCAAAATAGTGACGCTAAAAAAAAATCAAAGAAAAGTTGGTCGTGGTAAAATTTTGGAAAACCCGACGATAGACAAAAATATCGTTCATGGCAAAGGGCCAAATTTCTATTTTGGTTTGTGATGAGCTACTGTTTAATTTTTTTGGAGGGGGTTGATGGGTTAGTTAACTTTGATGCATTCGACTACTCTTGTAGCTTGGTTTACCAAAACTTAAAAATTCATCAACGTATGAAATGTTGATCCACTATACGATCGAAAGACCATCAAGCTTTACAGATAATATTCATTTTGAGGGAATTTTGTCCAGCTGTAACTTCACAATTAGTAATAGGTTCAAAGTGGTAGATTCGGGTACGTGGTTCTGTTTTTAAAAAAATGTCCGAGAGGAAGAAAGTAAAAACGTACGTAATGAAAAAATGACAGAGGAGGAGGTGATTGGAAGGGTATACGGCGCAGCGGTGAAAAATACATATATATAAATCGCGTATTTACGGCAAACTGAGTAGGCAACTTAGTTTACATCATTTTTCACTATGCATTTTTCATAAGATGGGTTAATTTCTGTTCTCAAATCTTCCAGTCAAATCCAATGAAAAAATATTATTCAATAAGTACTTATACTTAATCAACTCCAAGAAATTTTCCAAAGCCCATTTCAAAATCTATAATAAAATAATGAACAAATTTTTTAAAAAAGAATTTTATCTACATACAACTTTTATTTTAAGATCATAAAAGTGGTCGTTTTCATTTTGAGATAAAATTCTGGAGAATGATGATCTACGAATTGTACATAGATAGCAATTTCTGATATTGCTAATATACAATAAATTCACATACAACATTACTTATTTGTTTTAAAACCGAAACACTTGGGTAGGTATGATGAATCCTCATTCAGGAGTTATTTTGTGTTGCATTAAAACGCCACCTGAATTGCTGATTTAAACGTTGTCACATTTGGGTACTTGGAGTAAACAATCTAATTAACATTCGGGGGAAAAAACTCGGGAACAAATCCCGTAGGAAGTCAAAAAGCATTCAGATTTGAAACTAACAACATTTTGTCCCTTCAAGTGGAAGAATTGGAAAAACTATCTATTGTTCCAAATGTTGTTTTGCTGGTTGTATAATTATTGCGCTACTACCATTCCACTAAACAGAAGGCTGAAACTAAAACCAAAATATTCTGTGTAGATTTAGGCAGTTACTCGAGCGAGTTAGAGCAATATAGGGGTAGGCGCCAATCAGTTCTCGTTAATGGAAATCTTCTCTGGTAATAAAAATGTGTGCTTACCAGTTTATCGTTGATTTACGAATTATGAAGACGAAAACTGTCGGGAAATTTCGATAATTTATGCACCACCGTAATAAAAAAGGAATCAATTTCACTTCAATCTCTCCAGAAAGTACTGGTGGTGAACCTACATAAAATACACCGAAATTATCCATCGTTATAACGTACCTACACGTAGATGTAAGCTCTTATAATCGTATGGGAAATTTGAATTAAATTCACAAAACACGAATATAAACTAAGGGAGTATTAACGTATCTATTTATAAAATTTTTCCAGAGATCAAGGCATCATCGTACGGAAAATGGAATTAGTACCGCTTCAACCGTTCGGATTACTACTCCGGTATCGTACTTTGGCTCGATATTAGAAGATGATTTTTTTGATTACAATGCAGAATCATTAACCAGGCACAGTGAGTTTGTTGTATATCTTTAAAACTTTATGCATGCTTTTAGTCGCGGTATTAAAGCGATTTAACTCGGAATATAAACATAAAATAGCCGATTTTTCCATTTTAAAAATCATACCGATGTATTTTTTTTTTCTTAAGTCGTAGAAAACACCTACAGTATATCCTACATCGGGGTAGTGTAGGTATTATGTTAATCCCGGTAAAATCCACACGAATATGATACGTGGGTATTCTTTTTGCAAATTATCGTCTCAATTTTATTTTCATTTTAAAGCCCGTTAGTCAAATTACTCAGTCATGTGAACAATTAATCACATTATTTTACCAAGTTTTTTCTGCCTTTCTTTTGATGAAAAAATTTTTATTTCTTTTTTTTTTTTCTAAAACCCTTTTCAGATATTTGATTAAATTTATTACGTGATCCGAGTTTTTTCAAGTGTATCATGCAAATGCACAGTGCTTTTGAAGATTAGATATTTTGTATTACCAGCTTTAAAAATAACTTTACGGTGCCACTAGAGTGATTTTAATTGGTTAAAAAAATTAGGTAGGAAGGTAACTGTATAGTGTGTAGGTACATAGTTCAATATGCCCTACTTAAGAAGAAACTTCCTCTGTATTAATATTTTCACGACGTGACCGACGCCGCTGCTACTAAAGATTGCAAATAGAGTGAAATAGATATTGGTCAGTGAACTGTATCGAATGAAGATGGAATGAATTTTATTAATGCCGTTTGTCGCGACACGTCGGGTCGTTTTTATCGCCGCATTATTCAAGTTATTTGTTGAATATGGTTAGCATTCGAGGGAATTTATGCAATTTTTATGACGCACATTTTCTACGTTTCGTTGAAATTTAATTAATGAAGGTGGTTATTTTCATCGAAAAATTACCGCAGAAAATTGAATAAAAATAAGCGTCCTGGTTCGTTTCGCAAAAATACAATAGTTTACAAGAAAATATCGATTGGGAATAAAAAATTGAGGCATAACTAATAAGCTGAAAGTTGGAACTTTTTTTTTAGGTCATTATGTAACGTTAAATTTTGACTTCTTCAGAAAAAAGTTTGTGGTTGAATTATTCTACGTTAATTCAATTTTTTTTTTCAATCCAGGGTTCCTCAATTCTGGCTGAAAAATTTGTAAAAGCTATTGTCGTCGCTATTTTTACGATACGTTTTTGGGGAAAGGGATAGCCAGATAATAAAGAGGGACTTTTATTTTTTTCACTCTTGCAGATTACGAATAAGATTACAAATTTTTTGATTTTATTAGATACTTTGTAACTAGAAATAAGGTTATTACTCCTAATTTTGACGCTCCAGGTTCGTGTTTCCGGTCTGGCTTGATGCTCGTAGTATTTTTTGAAAATTACCAAAAACGAAAATCGAGTACCTAGATGTCCAATTCAAGTAATTCAACCAAAAGTAATCGCGAAAGAGGATTCTATCTACGAGTAATACAGAATTTTAGACTGAACTTGAGAATAAAAGTCCCCCCCCCCACAAAAAAAACAAAATGTTGTCTTTTGCAACATATTACACGATATTAATCTAAAATTATAGTAGATAATTAATGCAATACCTAGGGTATTTTTTTTAATACTTAGTTAATGTGTTAAAATTATGAGGCTTACCTTTTACCTTCTGGAGGTTTGGGGTGAAAATTCTGGAAGACCAACGAAGGGAATCCTTCAAAAAATCTGACCATGCGCGAAATCAGAGGACCTGGATGAAATCGGGTTTGATTTTATGATAGGCAATCCAACGGTGTTAATAGAATTGCATACCCTGTTTGCCGTAAATATAGCGTATCAAATATTTACGGCGAGTCGAGTACGCAATTCTATCGACTGTTGTTTTTCTGTGATTTTTTAAAATAAAATTGTCGAACTATGAAAAGCTCTAGCTCATATCTCATGATTGGATATACATACTTCTACTTACTTATGCTTGAGCATTTTTTACGTAATTTTGAAGAAAAGAAATGAGTGACCAAAGTTGTCGAATTTTGGATCTTTGACTTGAGCCATCACTTTTCTACTGATTGTGAGGGTTCAAATTTTAAAATTTACATTGAAAATTAAAAAAAAGTTTTTCGATTTTTTTTATGATGATTGATAATATTATACCCGCTTTATCGCATTATTTTTGCAAGTCATGCAACCCCCCCCCCCGAAATATAAAGAAATTCAAAAAAGGTTCCCTTATTACTTCTTAGTAAATAGGTATCTATAATTATCGATTATCGCCAAAAAATTGTTTTTATTATAATATTTTTTATTTCTTATATATTTTTAACGTAAATTTTAAAATTTGAGACCAACTCCCGCCCTCTCCCGAGGTAGAGAAGTAATGGTTCGAGCAGGGGATTCAACATTTTTCTTGCAGTCTTTTGAGGTCCCACTACTACAGTTTAGGGAATTTTCCCCACAATTTTTCAAAAACAAATTAGGTACCTACTGTACTTTGAAAAAGGAGCAATTCACTTTATAGTCCATCTTCGACTTTGAAGGAATTTATCATAAAAATTTTTTGTCTTATTGTTCATGATCATGTTTCTAATTGATGAAAATTTTCATCATCAAAAAAAAAATTGTAATAGTGATTTTTTGGTTGCTAAATTTTAATATAAAAGAACGTGTTTTTTATTCTCACTATACGAGCGCTATATTGATTGTACTCGAATCTTGTGGTTTGACATTCACTCACCATACACAGTCCTTGGTGTGTCTATATTCAAAATTAAGAGTGCTTTGAAATAAACACATATCTGTGCACTCTGAATTTTAAAATATGTAGATAACATAATGTATTATGCTCTTTGGATATTTTCTACGTGGAAAGTTGGGTAGGTAGGTATATATTTTATGCATTACCATCGAAGATATCCCTGAAAGATTTTTATTAATTAGGATCACAATGTGGTAACACTGTAGAAGATACGTACGTAGTGGATAGTGGTGGAAATGCGGCGTTATTTATATTTAAAAACAGAAAACATAAATTAACACGTGAAAGTACGTGTATCCTTTTTTATTGAATACATAAAAATTGAAAAAGCTTGACAAAAAAAACAATTATGTACATAGAAAAAAATCTTCACTGATGTTTAGATAGTGGTGATTGTGGTGTGAAAATACCTAAATAGGTAGTAGGAACATACGTAGATACCTACGTCGCAAAAATATCTGTCTCCTTTTAAAACATGATTTAAATTTCTCGACGTTTCAAAATGACCTAAAAAAAACCACTTTTCAGCATATGATTTTCCATCGTCGAGTCACCTATTTAATCGCCGAGCGGTTTATTTACGTAGCAAATATTTTCACGTTTCGATTGCCGGAAGTCATCGAGTGCTCTATTGTAAACTCGTTGATTCGGTCAAAAAACAAATTTTCTTCTTATTTCCCAAATGGTTGCAGTTCAAATCGTAAGATACCTAAACGGCAGATTTAATCAAAATATATTGCCCAGCTGACTCGTAAACTTTTTTCCCTGTGAAACTGCGTGAGCGAATTGATGTAGTAGGAATTAAAAATACTTGAACTTGATGGGCCTATAATCCCGCATAAAATTTCAATTTAGCATGCTGGCCAACACGCCTGCCTATCTGTAAGGCAACATGGAGAAAATTGTTCAACTTCGCAAACTTTTACTGGCTATAATTTCAACTACGAACCAAGGTTGGCGAGCTTTAATCGGTGAATTTTTTTCATACAGATCCTTGCTTGGTAAAATATTGCGGTAAAGGAGAAGAATGTATCGTGCAAAAAGGAGCGGCGGAATGCATCTGCCAGAGGCAATGCCCAAAAATAAAAAAACCTATTTGCGGCTCGGATGGGAAATTATATCCGAATCATTGCGAACTTCATCGTACCGCGTGTTTAACATCGAAACCATTATTCGTGGATCATAGTTTCGGGTGTAGTTCGACTCCTTCAGGTATAAACTTAGGTAGTCAGTACACCGTACACATTATAGGCTACGTTGAATTAAAACCTAAAAAGGGTTTCGTAAAAACCACGTCCTATACGGATATAATATTACACGGGTTAGGTACCTATACAATATGCTTAGTGGAATAAAACAAAAGTATATTTTTCAGACGATGAAACAGACAACGTTGCAGAAACCAATGGAAATTCGCTAGTTAAATATAATGAAACAGCCGACTCTGTCGTTTCGTTAGTTTCTAATCGAAAAAGCTCGATAAAAACAGAAAATCCCGTATTTATTCTTGATTACCCGGCCGATAACAAAAAGGAAAATTCTACCCGAACGACAGATTCGTCTTATTACGATTTCGCATCAGATAACGCCGCCGCCGACGACGAAGATAATGAAGACGACGTTGATCGAAATGATTTACAAAAACAAAATAACGAACAGCAGAAACACAAAGAAGAAACTGAAAACGAACAATGTACAGCTCAAGAATATGAAACAATGAAGGTAAGTAACAGTTTAAAATGTCGTCGAGAAAAAGACTCCGCGCTGTGTGACTGTGAGATTGATGTTGACTCGGCAAAGGTAATTTTTGTTTGAGTTTGTATATTTTTCGGGGTGTCGCGCCTTTCCCACGTCTTTCTCTCCACTTAAAAAAGTAGGCAGATAGGTACTGTACTCATTTTTGAAAAAAACTTTTCTTCTCACTTTAACTACGACACCGAATAGTCGTTGCAATAAAATTACCATAACGTAACAAAGCAACGATGACTTTGTAACAAATTTATCATCTTTTGATATTAAACGTATCTTACGTATACGCAATATACAAGGTGTCCCATCAAACGTCTGTTGTGTAACAAAGTATGAGAATGAATGCTTGTCTAGAAAATAGGAGTTAGGATGATATTCTGCGTATATAATTGAGTGAGGGGGGGGGGCTATTCAAACTACCTACTCAAAAACGCTCCAGAAGATAAGAAATCAGTGCAATTCTGGGGACACCTTATACGTGTGTTGTTGGTATGTTAGAAGCTTGACAAAAAAAAGACATTCAATAAAACTTCTGTTAAAAAAATTAACTTGTAAGTATAGTACCTATCTATTAAGTTTTCGGCAAAAAAATTTAAAAAAAAATAATGCACAAAAGTACTTACTTATTCATCTTTTGTAAAAATTCGCTCATCAGGATATTCGTCGAATTTGCACACTTCTACTGCAAATTTGCAATTGATGTTGAAATTGAAAAAAAAAACAATTCAAATCACTTTTTAACTGAATTTGATTTTGAGGTTACGGCGAGGAAATTTCTCTGAATATGGTAACTTCAAATCATATTTTGCTTAACGTAGGTAATAACAATTTTTTCAAAATTTTGAGAAATGAAAATCCAATTTTAAGATTTCTAAAGATGTGAATTCACGTTCAAAATCTCAATTTCAAAATTTCAAAAAGTTCTGCTTTCTATGTTAAAAAAACAAAAATTAACGTTGAAAATGTTTTCTCATTGCCTTTTTTTTCAAAATTTTCTAAATTTAACTTTAAAGTTTGCATGTTGAAAATTATTTTCAAAATGAGGTTTATTTTGAAAATTTCAAAAACTTAATCCTGTGTTATTAATGTTAGTTACTTTTTTTCATTGTCTGTTTTTCAAAATTTTGAAAATTTGATTTTGAAATCCATATTTTGTTTCAAAATGTGATTCAGGTATTTTCAAAATCAGAAAAAAAGGTCGAAATATAATTTTCAAATATTTAAAAAAACGAAGAAAAATTCATCATAAAAAAATTTCAGTACTTTCAGTCTAATTCTAGAAATCAAGGTTTCCTTCTTCCTTGCTTGCCCATATTGGGACATTGCGACTACAAAATCCCCGCAACTAGTTCCCTCCAGCTATCTCTGTCCTCTGCCTTTCTCGTGCATTCTCCCAGTGACATTTTGGCAGTTTTCTTGATTAAGTTTGTGTATTGGTGGGTGATCTTCCCCTTCCCCTCTTGCCTGGTTTTATGTGGCCTTGGACTGTCAGTTTTTCCAGGTTGTTCTGTCTCACGATGTGTCCAAAGTAGTGTAATATTCATCTACTGGTGACTGTGCTTAGCCTTTCCTCTACGCCGAGTTGTTGAAGTATTGACGCATTTGTTCTTTTCTGGACCCACGATATCCTTAGCATGCGTTTGTAGCAGTACATTTCAAATGCGTCAATTTTATCTTGATCTGCCTTGCGTACTGTCCAACATTCTGACACATACAGGAAGATGGAGAAGACTAGTGTTTTTACAATTCTCAGTTTTGTAGCCTCCGTAATGTTGTGGCTTTTCCATATCCGGTTGAGCTTTATTGCTGTCTTTGCTATGGCCAACCATCTCCTAATTTCTCCCGCTGAGCCGCCCTGATTTGTCAAGTCCTGTACAACCTCTATACCATCAATCTCCAATATTTCAGGTCTGTTCTATTGCTCCCTGTCAATTATCATGATTTTTGTTTTTCCTTTGTTGACCCTCAGACCTGCCTCATTGCTGGCTTCTTCAATTTTCCTGAGCATTTCTTTCATCTCATCGATGGTGTCTCTGCAAGCAGGATTGTGTCATCTGCATTATCTTAAGTTTAATGATGTCTTTCCTCCAATTCTGACTCCTTTTTTCCAATCCTCTAGGGCAGTTCTCATTACCCATTCTCCGTATGTGTTGAAGAGAATTGGGCTGAGTATGCATCCCTGTCTCACTCCTTTTGCTGTATGGAAATGATTGGTGAGCTCTCCTTCAACTCTCACCTGGGACACGTTGTCCTCATACAGACACTCCATGAGATTGACAATAAGGTGCTCTGGTACTCCGAGCTTTTTGAGGTCTTGCCAGAAGGTGTATAATTTATCACCTACCTATATATTTTTCAAAGAAAATTGATTTTCAAATATTCGAAATTTCAAACGTTTTATTTCAAAATTTTCAAAAATCTTGATCAAAATTTTATTTTTATCGTCTACCTGCACTTTACTGCGCACCGTAGGCAGTTATGTCATGTATAATATTGTAGACCTGATACGCACACTTTGCATGCTAAGCAAGGCTTAGCTGCCTTGTCTCGAAGTTACGAAGTTCATTTTTAAGATAAACATCACGCTCATCTGAAGTTGATTGATTATAGTTTTCGGACACCCTATACATATTGAAATGGGAAAATTTTTATAGCAATTTTCTTATTTTGTGTTTTCATTTATTTTGTGAAATTTTCTCGTAGGTAATTATTTTGAAATTGGGTCCTATAGATAGAAATATTTCTGGTCATTATTTCGACGTCAAAATGTAACCCGGCAAAAAAAAAAGTTTGAATAGAAAATTGTTTCATCCTACCCGGGTGTGCAGTACATAAAGCTTTCATTAAAATCCGTTAATTTCTAGCCCTTGACATTTAACGCGCGCTTTATAAAGTAAAACAATCACCTCTGCTGCTTGCTTAATTCATCATTTAAATAAAACAATGCCATTTTCGTGCATTATGAAATCATTTGGGTGTCTACTGTCTACTCATAGCCTAAACATGTCGCAAATTTCATTTGGCGAAATAGAACTACCTACGTAGGTAGGTATACAATTGACATTTTATGCACAATACCGAAGTTACATGCGCCGAGGACATTGTTTTTGATAGACCTATCAATTCAAGGAGTAGGTTACTTAAGAACTCGAACGTTTAGGAAAAATAGATTAAGTGTGATTAAGAACACAGTGAGTAAACAAAACACACGGAAAATGTTAATGGGTTTCGAATTAGAGCATTTATTCAGTAAAAGAGCCAATTTTCAGTTTGACAAGAGAAGTATACTTACGCTAACGATAAAATTATTTCACCTAGGTAACGTCGCCGCGCCGTAGTCTAATTTCTATATCGTGTTTAACTTTACAGGATAATTTGTTATTAATAAATCAAGTGAAATATATGCACCATGAGGCATGGACAGGTGGTAAAGAATACATAGTGAGCGCTTTATTTAAATACCTAGATGTTGATGCAAATGGTTTACTGACTGAAGAAGAGCTTATCAAAGTATGTAGATGTTATTCTATGCATAATACGAGGTAGCTACCTATATTTACCAGTTCCTTAAACATGTCATTTCTAAAAGCTATGTTTGTAAAATAGGTTTCGAAACGAGGTGATTTAAGAAGCGTTTCGAGCAAATGTCATTTAATGAGTTTGATTTCCAGAGAAGATATCGACAAAGATAATCGATTAGGCTCGAATGAATTTTACGCAGCATTCAGTAAATTATACAGTAAGTAATTTCATGCTAAAATTATTATTGTAGAGAGAAATTTTCCAAATTAAATTCGGTCTCATTTTTTGATCAAAATTTGCGAATGGAGAAGGAAAAAAAGAGTACACAACATTTATCTAGCAATAAAGTTCCATCAATTTCAATTTCAAGGTTGAAGGAAATGCGAACATGACCCACATATTTTGTAAAGTGTGTAAGTGTACATATATTTCAGAAAATAGGTTGTATAAATTTCAACCAACTGCAACATAAAGCTTAGGGATTACCTATATTTCATGAAAAATTGCGTTAGATACCGAATAACTCTGCCCCTTCAGATCTTAGAAGCGGCAATCCTATTTACTGTAGTGTAATTTGGGTTATTTTATCTTCATACACGAGACCAGAGGCTGCGAGTACGAAACACAAAGTACGATTTATGATTTACGTTTAACTCTGTTATAAAGACCATAATGGATCATTTCATATCGAATCATTTTCAGCCAGTAGAAAAGGCAGAAAAGTCGTTACATTTTTTGATATCTTGCATATGTGATGAATAAGTATGCTAAATCATCCGTCGATCACTTACTTTTTTCAAAAATCAGAAGAAGGACAATGAATTAAATTTTCATAGCCATACCTGAAGATTTTTTTAATCGGAAAAAATGTCAAGTCTTGTAACATCCTCCTCCCTCCACGTCCTTCTATTACCATAAAATTCAGTTTCAATGTTTTTATAAACCGAAAATTTTGTTTTACAAAATGTTTTCCACGAAAACCGAAATCAATGTTTTTATCATAGGTAATCCTATGTTTCAGAGGAGTAGGGGTGGAGGAGAAGGAGTTGAATGCAATTTTTATATTTTTTGAACTCGACTCTAGAGGTCGGAAATACTCGTAGCAGGTTGTAAACTAAATTCAAGTCTTCTTTAAGTATGTGAATTTTGATATTTTTTTTCGTGAGAAATGGGTTGGATTTGAATCTTTTAAAATTCCCCAAAAATCAAAAAAAAAAACTTTAGCACTTGGAATTTTTGCTTGCGATGTATTTTGGGATCTTTTTTCGACTCTCCATTTGTCGAGTTCGCAAATTTCTGAGCTAGTTGAATACTTCCCTCGTCGGTATTATTGACGAGCTCTAAAAAATAATATACCCATTGATCAATAAAGTCGGTCGACTAACATCATTTACAGCCGACTCACATTCAGCGAGATAAAAAAATATTCCAAGTTTGCTTCGCCTTATATAAACCGCACATCCGCATTCTTTTTCATACCGAAACTGAATCACTTTTATTTCTTCACTCAATTGTAACCGTAGCGCTACATCGACATTCAAAACATGTTCCAAAAAGTGTAATGTTGCTATTTGGACGTTTTTTAGCTATTAAAGAATTTACACATAGATAAAAACGTGCTCGCAAAGGCAAAAGAACATTAAAACGACTACGGAATCGTACCTTTTTCATGTCCGAGTGTGTTACACGCTTTTAAAAAGTGCAAAATTGAAAAAGTGATAACAAATTACGAAGATATTTTGGGAATTGTGTAAGTAAGCTTGAAAAAAAAAGAGGACTCGGTACAAGATTAAAAATGTTGAAAAAGTTAGAAAGGATGGCAGATTAGTTCAAGCTTTGTTCAACTTAACCTAAAGTGACAGCTTGCAGTTTTTAGAACCATTAAAAAAAACTCCTTACAATTTTCGTTAGCGACCGCGAATATTTCCTACGTAATAATGGTGATACTTTCATACCCATAACAAAATTCAATACAATAAAATTGGTTGAATTTTTTTTTATTCGAGCCAAAAAAAAGAGAAAAAAACTAGCAAAAAAAAAACGTGACTAGAAATCATAAGTATGAAAATGGAAAAACGAAAAGTTATTTCATAGCAACTCGTTCGTAAGTTTTCATTTCCGCTTTTATTTTTACTTCGCATCGAAAATGTATATACTCGCTAAACCAATGCTGCAAAACGCGATGACCCTCGTATTAGTAGGTAGTAGGTACTAGGTACCCAGTTATCCACGCAGACACATATCCACATACGATTACCTACGTATACGATAGAGTGGGAATATTTCATTTTTCTCCCTCGCCAACCAAAGAGAATTTTTTTTCTCATTCGTAAATCCAATTTTGGTCAAAACGAATTTCAATATTTATTGTTCATTCTGTTTTTTTTTCTCCCCCGATAGGTTTATCTGTAGTTTCACTGGACAAAGCATTGGAAGTAAATCATTTGTCAGCCCGAGTTGGGGATAACGTTGAGATAAAATGCGACGTTACTGGAACTCCTCCGCCGCCTATAGTTTGGCGCAGAAACGCCGCTGATTTAGCCTCGCTGGGTGAAGACGAAGTCCGGGTTTTCAGTGATGGAGCTCTGTATTTGACACGCATTCAGTTGGTACACGCTGGTAATTACACTTGTCATGCTCAACGGAATACGGATGTCATACAAACTCACGTTCTCACAGTTCACAGTATGTATTCCTTCTATTTTTTTTCCACCATTGGCGCTTATTTTCTTCTTGTTTGTTTTTTTTACACTATTATACATTATATGGTCCATCGTCGTCGTGTTGAACGACGAAAGTACGTACACAGGAACCGACTGCTGCGGGATTAATTGGGAAATTCTTTTGTCTCATTTTCGTTTGTTAAAAAACAAAAATATTTGCCGGGTAATGAAGCGTAAAATAAGAAGTTGAAAAACTCGACTTGAGCGAATTAAAATTTTAGCCAAGTTTTTGTTTTGGCGCATGTTTGCATTTGCCACTTGTCATTTTTCAAAAAGCACTCCCCATTTTGCTATCTCGCCTATCATAATATCACCATCTCATCTCTACCTACCATAAACAAACTTTCTCGAATCAATAGTTTTGCTTAATGCGAACAATTTTGCCTCGGTTAATAGAGATAATTCACCGGCTTTTTTTCCTGTTTTGTTTTCTCAACAGCTGTACCAGAAGTTAAAGTTACGCCGCGGATTCAATCGCGACGTCCGGGCGAAGAGGCTTCCATGTTTTGTCATGTCATCGGCGAACCGTTCCCCAAAGTAGGTGTAAAAATTATCGCATTCGTGTCCTGGTGTTAATTAACTTAAGAGTTGGGTAGTAGCTATATACCTACGAGTAGTATAGCGTTGAAAAATTCAAACGAAATAATAAAAGTAATTTAATTAAAAGGGATCGAAACGTCATCACGTTTACAATTCTAGGTTACCTACCTATCTACCTGTATCTTAGGTTGGAATTTTAGTCACGCGCGAATCAATACCTATATATCTCTCTACCAACACTTGATTAATTTTATAGGTTGAATGGCTGAAGAATGACGAACCCTTACGGTTGGATTTGATTAGGAAGTATGACATTATTGGAAACGGAACCGAACTAAAAATACATAATATCGAATACGCCGATACCGGAGCATACATGTGTCAAGGGTCTAACGTAGGTGGTCTCACCAGAGACATATCATCGCTTATTGTTCAACAACAACCTACACCGAGTAAAAAGAAATTCACTTATATTGGAATTTTTCATAATGTTCATGTAAGAAGTCAATTTAACAATAATTTAATCACGTTTGTGTTTTTTCAAATTAGCCGCACCTACGGAAGAGAGAAGATTTTTCACGTTTCACGATTGGGGTGTTGCCGTTTACGAGCCCAGTGCTTGTCGATTATATCATCAAATCCAATCTACCGATATAATTCCTGGTACACAGGTAAGCCAAGATCAATTAGGTACTTGTAATTATATCCCAAGAAGTGCTGCGAGGCTACTTTTTTCAAAAAGGGTTTTTAAAACCAAAAACTGATTTTCATTTTTTTTTTGGAGGAGAAAAATGGTTTTAAATAAGTTACTTAACTAGGAATATTATGCAAATTTTAAAAAAAAGTGTGATATTTCTCCCTAAAATTACCCTTGATGAGTGTTTTCTACTCACATTAAAATTTTTAGAAACGTTTTTTCAAGTTATTTCTTCAAAAAAGTTAGGTTTTAATGATTTTATTCCAAAAAATCAGCAATGGACATTTCCCATCAATAACTGTCGTCTCGTCCTGATGTTCAACGCAAATTAATTCAAATTATTAATTTGAAAACAAAATCATTTAATCTGAATCTTAAACTAAAAAAATTTTCTAGTTGAAATTCGATCAGTTGGAATTAAAAAAAAAAAAATGTCATGAATTTATTTTGATTTACTTAAGTTTAAATTCAATTTTTTCTAGAAAATCCAATTTAATTTGAGTACAAAATAAAGAGTCCTCAACAATTCATTTGTAGTGAAACTTTATTCAAATTTGAATTCCAAATCAAAATTCATCGGAAGTTAATTTTTGTGTTACCCAACTTGAATTTGAAATGAGAATTTGTTGAAAATTTGTAATTTTTGGTCAGGTTCCAAAATAAAAATTTACCTCGAATTCATCCATTTAGTAAAAGTCACATATTTCACTCAATTTTGATTTAAAATGAAACGTATTTTTCAATAACGTATAGGTACATATTTCGTAAAAACTTGATTCAGTATGAATTTAAAATTAAAATTAAGTAGGAAGGATATTGTTGAATGATTGCTTTTTTGTATGTACATCTACTTTCAGCTTTCTATTCAAAATTTGAAAATTTGAAAAAGTTGATAAATTATCGAGGAAGTGGTAAAATTTTGCAAAATCAAAATTTTACTCAATTCACCTCAGGAAATTTAATGCTCCCAATTTATAGATAATAGATAAGTATTCATCGATTTTAATTCTTGGAAAACCTAATTTTTCGAGAACCAAGTAGGTATAGGGCAAGGGCAAGGGAGGGAAGGGGAGGGGAAATGGTAGGACTGAACAATATTTTTTATCAAGTTATAATTTACCCTTCTTCTCAATTTTTCATAAAAACTGCAAATTTTGAGGAAATGCGACGGAAAGGTAGCCTATGCAAATGGGATACAGGGGACTTGAACGTGTTACGATCATAACACCTACAGCTGTACATTATTATAATATTCTTCGCTATAAAATTCTTTCAATTTTCAGGAATACGTTTGCGGAGACAAAGGGGTGAACTGCAGTTGGGGTCAAGCGATCAATGTAGCTAATCGATACATTTACGTCTCACAACCTTTAAAAGATCGAGTATTGGTAATCAGCAAAATACAAATGGTTGTCGTAGATGTAAGTATCTTTTCATAATTCGTCTCCCTGCGATACAATTTTAATTACTCTCAGATTTTTTTAACGACAGGTTGTAATCACCGATAATAATCCGGTAGCATTGCATTACATTCCACACCTGGATCAAGTATGGGTATTAAATTGGAGAAGTGTTCGAGATCAAGGGGTGAAAACTATTCAAGTAATCAGAGATGCTTCACAAAAACGAAAACATCATACAGTTCACCCTGAACCAATTGATGGACATTTTGATCTTGTTAGAGATCTTTTTATGCCACCTATACAGGTATAGTGCATTCTCCAGTTTTCAATATTTGGTAACAATGTTGAGTGATATCATGATTCATATCTAATATGTGTGTCTACGATGATGATTTATGTGTTGTAGGACATGAGTCACATGTTCAAATATGGATATGTTAGTCATAAAAATCAAAGAGGCTTGTATAAATTAGATTTAGCAAATATGAGATACATTCGCAGCATAGATTTAGCACCATACAACTGCGTTCCTAGAACTGTTCAGTTTTCAGCTCTATGTAAGTGATGAAAAAAATATAAATTCTCCCAGCTTCTTTGCAATATTGACACACTTATTGATAGAGGTAGGTACTAATTTATAAATCATCGCTTTTCAGATGGTTTTGTGGTACTCGAATGCGAAGAACCAGTGACAGGTCGTCCCACTGGTCAGGTATTACTGGATTACTTGACTGATACAGTAATCATGCAAAAACCGAATTTATTCGGAAAACCATTGGTGTCCCCTAACAGTAGAATGGTTGTGACATTGGACAGATCACGAGATGGTGCAACATTAATAGTACAAAAAGTCACAGGTCAGTGGACGTATTTTTATTTAAACGCGTCTTGTATGTACATAGTATAGCTATCATTAAAATTCGCATAGGTTAGGTATACCCAACAGAGTACTCGACAAAATAACATTATTATAAGGAAATCGCGTTAATGTTTATATAAAAGGTCTTTTAAGCAGATGGAAATTTTAAAGCTGAAAAACATTTCGTTAGCTAAGCGAAAGACAAAATGCTTTTTCTTCATTCATAAAAGATAGATAACTAAATTAATCTCGACTGGCGAAGTTGAAATTAATTATGTTCACGTTCTGTTCACTTTAAACAAAGGATGTACTGATAATGTCATAATTGCATGAATATTATCACCATGAAAAGGATGAAACACTACTTCTAAGTTCATTTGCTGTGTTTCCTAGAAAGTTGTCCGGTGACGACAAAAAAGTGCTGAAAAAAGCTCAGCGTTTTTCGATTTGATCTTAAAATTTTACTATTATCCTTCTCTAAAATTTCTCTCAATTTTCTATACTTATTTTTTTAAATTTGAAAATTTATTTGAAAAATTTCAAATCTGAGAATAAATAGGTATTTGAACTGAAAATTATAACTATCACATTTGCAAGCGTATTTTTTCTTCTAATGGCTGCCATTAGAAAATGGCTCCAAAGTATTTTCATCATGAAAGTTGAAAGTCATGAATTTTATTGAATACTTACGTATTTCTCAACCAGCGAGTTGAAAATGAATTACGCAATAATCCTTCTTCAATAGCCAAAAAATGAGACAATTCATTAAAAAAGTAAATTACATAGCCTTTTTTTTTTTTTTTTGTTGAAAATTTCGTAGTTTTATGTTATTTTTTCCCTCCACTTCTGAGCCTTTTAAAATCATGCCTGAATTGTAAATCAGTTTGGCCCCTTTACCCACACCACGCAAGTTATGTTGCATTGAAATAAAATGAGATGCCTATTCTGAAGTTTGAAGGTGAAGCTGTTCACGCAGCATTAAAATGTTTTGTTTTTTTAAAATAAATTTTCAGAATTGAAAATACGTAAAAATCCTATCATTTTATTTCATATAATCAATCGAATTATTTACGAAGAATTTTTTCAATCTATATTTTTCAGAGGTTGGATTAAATTTCATATTTGATGTAAAAACCACGTTAAATATAAGCGAAATTACGTTTTATCCATCTCGTACCACACATGGTTATGATACGTATGCGAGTGCAGCCAACAAAGAAGACATCTTATTCTTGAACTTGGAAACTGGTAAGTTGCAATAGTTATAATTTGATTACGTATTTTAATAACAACGTGTCATAATGAAGACTTGATAGATCTGAGTATAAATATATCATTTTGCATGCAATTTGTCAGGTAAAGTTGAAATGATCACCGGAGTAGGAAGAGCAATGGATCCATCACTAGCTCAATGGGGAAATGGCAATCGACCCATCGTTGCATCTGGTATATTTGGACATTATTTGGTTACTCCAGCAAACGAAGCATTATTCGTGGTTAATGGTGAAACTCGAACTGTCAACTGTGAAATTGGAGGACTTGTGCATCCTAGAATAGTCGTTTGGGTAACGATGCAATTGCAGTAACTACAGCTAAAGCGAATGCAATTTTTTTTTAGGGGTGATCTCATTCAGTGGTACCTGCCTAACTTTTAAACTAAAACAAAACCTTAATTCGTGAAAATAATTTAAAAATTTTAAAGCGTCAATGTAAGTAAACAATTTCAATAGAATGTATATTATCAAAGAAACAAAAATGTCTTGTACCACTGAACAAAAAAGACACATTTATTTCAATGATATTTGTTCAATTTTTTGCCCATTTTTTTCCATTGTATATAATTGATGATATTTTGATATGATGTCATGTACCAAATGGAATGTTATGTTAATAATTTTATACATATTTTGTTAGTTGTTGTTGATTTTTTTTTTCAATTTTACACTTTTTCTAGTCAAGCATGAAAAAAATTTACCTACCTAGTCATTGTATTTATACGAAACGAAATATTTTAGTATTCGTTTTAATATCATAAAATACTCGTCGACTAAGCTTTTTTGGGCTTATTATTGTACGTTTGTTAAGATAACTATTTATTTTTACATATCAAACCAATAACGACATATTGTAAAGTATATAATATTTGTAAATAAACAAGTCATTTGTTACATGCTTTACCTTTGTTTTAAAAAAAAAAAATCCATCGTCGCTGGTAAAATTACATTTTACGAGAAAAAATCATATTTTAATAGAAAACATTAATTTTTTCCCACTTTATTAACAATGTTCGTTCTGATTACAATTTCTCTATTATTGTAGAATTAAAATCAAAACTTCGAGAAGAATTGAAGATAGACTTTTTGGCGAAAGTTAAATTACAATCCAGCCTTCACAAGTACAATGTTTTAAAGAAAGTTAGTCTACACATTCCGAGCGAATTACCTAAACAAAACTTCGAGCAAAGATAATACGTAGGTATCGTAGTGCACGAAGAATACGTAATTTATTTTGCATATGTTTATAGTTTCAAGGCGCTATTAATACTGCCAGGTACCTACCTACATCTCGTAGGTCTGCGTATTTTAATATTATGCACAGTAAATTGGATGTGGATAGCTGGATGCTTGCAGATTATTGCACTAACAGGAAAATAATATTGTTCTTAAAATATGAACTTATACATATTTTTCTGAAAAATAAATGATTATTATAAAATATAAATTATCATTCACAAAACGTGCCATTGAGGTCATACTTTTGAGTAGGTAGAGGTACCTTACGTGTTGTAAGATCTTGTATGTATTTAGAATCAATTGTTATAAGACTGTAAAGGTACCTAGTGGGTACGACATAAAATTAAAAGTGCATGGTACCTGCTTGTTTATCCTCTGAAATTATTTTCCAAAAAATCAACGCAACACATTTTTTCATTTTTTTTTTTTTTTCTTAAATTATACAGTTGATATACAGCGACATTTTATAATAAAAGTGAAATGCGTGCAAGAAAGTGTGTTGAAAAAATCAAGTTTTTGAAAAAAAAATAAGCAGACAAATTATGAATTTAGATATTTAAAAGAAAAAAAAATCAAGAAAGAAATGACATAAAGTAACTACTTAATCAGCAAAATAATACCTACATAATATAAATTCACCTCTAGACATTAAACCTTGAAACACCGATAAATACTGTACTGAGTACCAGGTATCATAATATCGTAATTCACTAAAAAATTTTTTTGGAAAATCCTCAACACGAGTAAATATCCACTTGAACTTAACAGTGGCACTAAATTATATTTAAGGTCATTTTAAAATAGTCCTATTGTAAAACCTCGACTACAATTGTGTACGTTACAAAGGTTCACACGAATTGAAGCTGTAAGTTCGTTTTTGTTAGCGTTAAAATGAGTTCGTTCCTTCAGATTTGTATCCTTTTGGGTTTACTATGTTTTCGTATTGTTGTATATTGCGACGATCAACTAACGCCACAAACTGGATTCCAAATTCCCTCGGCTTTAAACCAACAACCTCCTATGTCGATGGTTCAACAACCTTCTACGATGATGGGTGGCATTTACGATACCTTTAGAAATGCTTTTACCGGTGCTTTTGAACAATTTATGGGATGATATCGAGTAAGTAAAGTTGAGTTTGTTTTCTCTGTGTAAATCAATTTGGTTTAAACATGATCGATTTATTTTGTTTCGGTTGAGAAAAAGTTTAGCGCCTCATTAGTTTTACTTAATATTCGATGCTTAAGCTTAAGCTACTTATTTTTTATTTCGATGTAACTGTTGTTTTTTCCCTCAATTTTATTTTAACACGGATTAATGTGATTACTGCAGGTCAGTTTTTAAATTACCTAGATGGCGATTTCTTCAAAAACAGATAAACACTAATCGAGCGAAATCAGTACAACGATGGCTTGATTTTCAAGAAATTGAAAAAAAAACAAAATCATGTTCGTAAAAACTACAGCTAAGCAACGCACTTTAGACACATAGAAATATTTATTTTTTAAAGCTAAATCTAATTCACCTACGACATTTCACTAAATTGTGAGTACCTATTTACGAAAAACCACATGTAATTTTCTTGTACCGTATCAATATAAAATTGCACTCGCTCATATTAATAATTCAGATTTTTCTTTCCATCAATTTTAAATCCAAAAATTTGAAAGATGGCATCAATGTAGATACACCTACACAGGACCAAAAAGTGAGCTTACCTTTATTTAAGCACGCGGAAGATGACTTTAGGAAATAGGAACCTTACGTAAAACAGGATGTAACGGTAGAGATGGAATGGTAAAGGTAGATGCGAGGATCGCAGAAAACGAAAGAAGATTAGAACTCATCAACCGCTGGAACAAACACGTTAGTTAGTTCTCGATTGCGTAGATTATTTTCGTGAACCGGTTGTTCATTTCGTGGCTTTTCGGTGTACGTGAAGTTTCGCGACAATATTTTTACAATTATCGGTAAGTTATGATTTATTTTTTTTTTAATTTTTACACCATGGTACTTCTTTGTGTACGTTGGATAAGATACTTATCTAGTAAGTACCTGATCAAAAATTGAAAAAGATTTAGAAGAATCTCGTACATATTTTGGAAAATATATCATAAATCACAACGAATAGGTAGGTGCTTTTATTTGTTGAAAAATTTGTAGATAGCGAATCAGCAAAAACCTATTTTTTTCGTTTTGAAACTGATAAAAGCTGATTAGTGATTACAGATAGGTACCTTGATTTTAATTTTTTTAAATCATTGATAGAAATATTTACTTAATTGATCACTTGGGGATTTAGAGAATTACCCATCTACATATAGGTACCTATATTTTTTTTTTCAATTTAGATTTTTTCCGCTTTAATGATTTCGTTTTTTCAAAGAAATTCTCAAAAGCTCCCGGATTATGAATAAAACTACCCGTAGATTAATTAATTTTATTAGATACACGTGACGCAAAGAAATGTCTAAGTCGAGTTCAAATAAATTTATACTCGAGTGACCCCACAGCTAAAATTTTTCTCACTGCTTCGTAGCTGGAACAAATTTTTAAATATAAATTAGATCATTTAAATTTCTCGTGTAGGTACCTGTAAAAAACTAGGAACAGCTCAACTCGACGAATGTAATACTCACCTATAATTAATCACACTCGCAAAGTCGACGTTTCGCTTAATTTCAAATTTTTAAAACATTTATCATGTTATTTTAACTAGAATTTTTTTTCTTTCTTATTGGACTCCTGTGGTTAACGTTACATCACATGTGTATTTGTTAGATAACGCGATCCCGTGTTCGAAGAACTCGACATCGAGAGTCAAAAATAAATCAAGATTTTTGCAAAGTTAAATACTTTTTAAATGTATTAGGCAGGTAAATGAATATCAATTTACATGGTAGTATTTTAACAAACCGCAGATGAGGTGAGCAAGTTTAAAAAACCCAAACAAAGTATGTACCTACCTAACGTGTTTCCGTAGTTTAATGAAACTTGCTGAATTCCAGTGATGATTTTTAATAAGTACCAGATAAAAATGTGATCGAAAAATTGAATCTAAAGGCAGTTAAAATATTGGAAAAATTATTAAAGTGTTGAGCTGCTAATCCGAGGTGAAATGAGATCATTATTTTTAAAATAGAAATTTATACTTGCCTAGATTGAACTTACCTTCTTAAGCAATCGGGAAAAATTTTAAAAATATTTTTTTTTCATCGATAAAAAAGTTAAATAAGTGAGTATTTAAATCGCAACCTTGGAATAAATTATTTACAAGCATAAATTTTATATTATAGAAATAAGTACATTTTTACCTCTCTTGATCGCCATAAAAATTGCTGTGGTAAAATGTATTAAAATTATTATGCATCTACACATATGTACCTTTCAACCTATCTTAATTGAGATACCTGCTGCTTATCTGGTGTCTGTTTGAATTTTCTTTCGTGGAAAAGATTGCATTTATTTTGTACTTTGGAAATTTTTAATCGAATGAACGAGAAAATGCTGTTTAAAAATATCAACTTGGAAAAAGAATGGGTTTCTGGATGGCAAGCAGAGAGGCAGGGAAGCAAGCAGGTATAGAGTCGTGGAAAGATGAGGGCAAAGAAGATCATCTTTGTATCCGAGAGCTCGAGAGCTAGACTTCCACAATTCCTTTTGAAACATTAATTTTTATTATAATTCTAAATTATCCTACATATTATGAGACTAAGCTTATCTTAAAATGACGAAAAATCCTGTCAAATTCTTCAGCATAAACTTTCCTCCCAAAGGATACTCGACTTCCATTTTTCTTTGTTTTTTTAGTCTGCAAATACTTTGAAATTTTGAAGGTGTTAGAAGTTGGGCGAAGAGGGAAAGTGCGACGATCATTTCAGAAAAATGAATTAAATTTGAACTATATAACCACCTCTGAAAACAAAGCACATAATCAGTCACGTGCTTACAACATGAGGGTGGGGAGGAGTAATGGAGGCGGGTTTTTGAGGCGAGAAATTTGTTATGCATGCGCAGGGGCCATACATAAAGCTCAAAAAAAAATTGTGCAACATCAAGTTGAACTGTACAGGCAAAAAATTTTGTATACCTAATGTAATTTTGTATCTTTTGAACTTTTTTCGTGTGATTCTAAGTTTTTTTCAAAACTCAATTTTGTTCGATGACAAAATTTAGATTTTTCACCACAAACAAACAATTCTATTTGAAACCGACCATCAAAAAATGTGAAATGTGGATGGGGGGGGGGTGAAACACTTTTTCGAGTCTTCAGGTGTACAGTTCCTTTCCATGCCACTGTTGAAAGTACCTCAGGTACCTACCTATATTATTTGTACCACACGAAGTTTTAATTAGGTGCTTTGAACTTTTTATTCTTCTCCCTGAATTTTTCGCAAAAGGCACTAAAAACGTTGGCAATCCCATGTAGATGATTTTTAGACAAAATATGAACCACCCGACAGTATTAAAGCCATCAGTTTTTACAAAATAATCCATAGCATTTTTTTAAACGCCCTTCAGATCAAAATTTTCAAAACCAACAATTAGGTAATGCTTTCAACTTCCAAGGAAAAATGTCTAGCTTATGGTTTTTTGAAAATGAATTTTAAAAAGAATCTGAATTAAAAACCACGTGACTTCTCTTCTAATATTGAGCTTATGAAGATAAAAAAATTAGATCACTAAAAAGGTTCGAATTTCGATAATTTAGGATCTTTTTGGACATAAGAAGAGATTGAAGCTCATAAGGTACCTACAAAGCTAAATTGTTGTTGTTTTGAAGCTTGGTTTGTGTGTGGATATTAAAAGTAGCGAATTCAGCATGACTGACAGACTGAGTTAAACATGATCCAATGTATGAGTAAAAGCACCCACCTACTTACTTAACGAGTTGTAAAATCGTTACTCTTGTAACACAAATGTCTACCTCATTTGACAATTTGATCCTTGCACTTTTACTTGCAATATACCTCAACATACCATAGATACCGATGAACTAGACAAATAAACCAATTAATCTGTATTAATCACAGCAGGGTAGTGATTTCAAAATCTTACACTTCGTATCACGTTAGGTAAATTACATGTGCGAAGTTTCCTACATACGCAGATGGTAGAATATTAATGCCGAAAGGAAGAGAAAGGTGAGTGATTGGAAATGCATTATTAGTAAGATTACATATTTTGTACCCGAGTGTAAACTTTTGTATTCGATGGATTTGATCGAAAATATACCTACGTAATAATCATTAGTAGGTAATGTTGGAATAAACCCATTACCTACATCCTATTGTAAGTACCTTCACCTGTCTGCTCACTTCCACATATTAAATACCTTCAAAAATTTCGACAATAAATTTTTGTCCGGTGCAACTAGTTATTATTTGTAGGTACTCATGAGGTACAGAGTACAGACAGTGTAGTGTGTATATATTATGCAATTTGACCTGATAAAATTTCCTCCATCAAGTTTTCTTTTCCCCTTAAAGCGTACTATTCTCAAATTTCATTTAAAGGTCAAAAGTTGCTGCTCAGAAATAAGCCAATCACAGGATTTATTTATGAGGTCATGACATGATCGGTTACATCATTACATACTTATAATACGTAAACAAGCAAATCATTCATTCTATAGTGGCATTTCATTTGGGCGACATATGTACGTGGGTGAAATTGTTCAATATATCATTTGTCATCCGATGAACGAAAACAAAACAAAAAAAAATGAAGAAGAAAAAATATGTACACTCGTGTAGATAATAATTGATTAGCAGCGAACCGTGTGATATATTTTTCACCATTTTAAAAGTTTCCTCCGAATGTAAGCTCTAGTCATGCTAAATAGTTGTATTAAAACGGAAAGTTGATCTTTCACCTTTCCTTTTCTCACGTCTTCCTCTTACACGTTTAAATTTATTCATTATGTGGTACAAGATATTTTACCAACAGTCCTTACACAAAATGAAAATCATCATTAGAACCGGTTTATACATTTCTTAACGAGAAACAATTATTGCAATCTTCGTATTTCAATTCCGAATTGACTTAGGTATTTTATCACAGCTCATAATTTTGTATTTTTGATATGCTTAATTACATAGGTAGGTATCGACCGATGCAACTTACGGTTAACAATAATGATAATAAGTAATAATAAAAGAGTCCAAGGATGAGCATCGACAATTTTTTTTCATTCCAGTCTATTTTGCGATAAATTATTTCTAAAGCGACGACTTGATGAACAAAACAAGAACAAAGTTAATCGGTTGAAGGATAAAATGTACCTAATCTGGACACGATCGCCGTTGTTTCCATATCTTTAGCAAGTTCATCAGTAGAAATTCGTGCCGTTAATAGATGCTTGAAAAAAAAACGAATTGATTTCAAGAAACTAGATCAATTATGTATTATTTATGGATATTTTAAATGCACGAAAAAAATATGAAAACAAAATACCTGTATAATAAGTTAAAATTTATGGTTTTTACATAGGCCTGTTTCATCTTCATCTTGGTACTTGTTGTGATCGTGTATATGTATAAGAGAAGTATATACCTACTTATCTACGAAAGATATTATCCTCAGCACTAATAATGTCTACACTTTACTTACACATATTACCATCTTTAAAGTAGGTATTACGTAACACAAATATGCATAGTTTACAGGTGATAGCATTCGAAAAGGTTGATCGATAAGGTGAAAATATTTTCATCAAAATATATATCTACATTGAGAGCCTGGAGGAGATAACCAAATAGGTAGGTAATCAATTTTTTTTCAAAAGAGAACTAGGTATAAATTTGGTTGTGAAATTGACTTGAGTAGCAGAATACATAGCATGAGATGCTTCCTTACTCTATTTAAAGTTGAAAAAAAGTAGTTACATATTATATGTACGTACATACATAATTCTGTGTCGCAGAAACGCTCAGAAGAGAATAGAGGAGGAGAACAAAGTCAAATTTCAAACAAAATATAGTACTCACCAGTAAGCAAACTTGACCTACTTATTGCTTGCAAGAATGTTTTTTCAGAATTTAATTAGGTGCCCGAGACTGTTTTGATTTATGATTTTGCGTGCCTTTTTTCGATTATGCCTCAGATTAACTATGATTTAAAAGTATTGTGTAATGGACATTTTCATCCTTGTAATTTCTAGTTCAGAATGATGTCGAGGTGCTTTGAATTTTTAAAAATGCGTCAAAAAGAAATTTAAAAAGTATGAACTTACTCAGTTTCCCCTTGGCTGATGTTATTCAAAAACCAAACAATTTTAGGGAACACGTTTTTGGTCGTTGAAAGAGTCACCAAAAGAACGCCTTTCAGCGAAATCGCGAAAAAAATTGCGTGCACCGGAGCCCACAGCTTATTAAAAAAAAAAAATGTGACTTAAGTACTTATACCCCTTTCTACGTATTCTCGATCACCAACAATTTTTCATATTTTAACTCTCGGACTCGATCTCGATTGAAAATACCAGAACATCGTCAGAGAAATTGAAGATCATTTTGTCGATCAGTTTTTCAAATTCTGTTCTTTTTTGAAAATCGCGCCTATTTTTAGCATAAATATACTTAAAATTTCAAAAATAATACTTCTGCATGCAACAAATTTTTCAAAAAATTCATCAACTTTTTTTTTGTTGAAAAAGTGAAATTTTTACACTCGACACGCTAATGCGATGTTACCAAACACCATCTTCCTGGCACTTTCGCGAAAATCTGACAACGCCAGTCGATTCGCCGTGCTTCAATACAGAAATATCGGTGAAAAACTGAAAACGTCGAAAGTAGACTTTTGACCCTTTCCATTCTGATCGATTCAATTTTCTAATGAAAAATGACTTATTAGTTATTAGGTATGGATACTTTTGTAGTTTGAAAATTTCTAAAATCTAGATTTTTAAATTGAGGTTATTGTTGAGTTTTCTGTAAAAAATTGACATTTTGATTCAAAAAAATCATAAAATCGTGCTCGAAAAGTCCTTCTAATTCTACTCGTAGTACCATTTATATTATAAAATGGATTAATTAAAAATTAGATATCCAACAATCATTTTTATTTCACAATCACAATCTTTTTCATTGCACTCTACACCTCCCACGCCTTCAATCACGAATCATTTTTTTCCTATTAGGTTTGGTATTTTGTTAAAATGCTGTAAAAAATGAAGATAACTTTTAATTGCAGGTTATAGAAAATTAAGAACAATAAAAAATTTCATAAGCAAGAAAATTACACGCAACAAAAAATTTATGATTCTCTGTTGAAATAAAATAGCTAGGTATAGCACACCTTCCTAATACGTATCTAGGTACCTATCGAAGAAATATTTGAAAACAAAACTTAATCGGGTCATATAAGTCAATTAAAAAATTCAGACAGATAATTCAAAAAAATGTTTAAAAAACTGTAGGTATCTTTTTGTGAGTGATCGATAATTTTAATTGATGCTCTATTTTCATACGTACATTACATACCATATCATAAAAATGTTTCCGAGTTATAAGCTTACCAGTAGGAATCATATTCATCTTTCTATACCATACTCCTCCGGGAAATCATCAGTTTGATCAATTTTTACCTATATAGATATTTTATAATTTGTTTTTGTTTAGTTTACTTGCATTATTTTTTTACTGGTTCTATATCAAGTAGGTATGTACTTACTTATTTTTTGGTGTCAAGTAGGTAGGCACTCGTGCAAAAAATATTCTTCATCTTGATTTTAAGATCCAAATGAAGTTTTTAAACACGATTTTTTTGATGGAAACGTGAGAAAAATTACAACTCAATTTCATTTTCATCACACATTTTACGCTGGTGTTATATTCTTTTATTAGGTATGCCTACTTGTAGTTATTATTTCACAAACGTAGAAACACAGGTAGGTAAATATTTAAAAAAATAAAAAAAAATAATGCATAACGAAGAAGAGAAATATTTGCACGTATATATGCGACAAAAAGGTTAAAGGTTTCCGCGAAAAATGTTTCCGTTATCTGCATCACCACGTGAATTTAATATTTCAAGTACTTCACCTAGTGGGGCTGGGTATCGTATATGTACTATGTAGATGTGCCCAGCTTCAGCTACCCATTATCCAGTACCTAGACCTAGCTTCATTTGAATACCCAAATGCATATTTCGTTGTTGTCTTGATTTTAACTATGTAAAGCGAGTACGATTGCAAAAAAAATGTTTTTCGGAATACATTGCTGTTCACGCTCAACCAACTTTTCTGAATGTTATCTCCACAACTTCTTCGGCAATTGCTTCCTCTCGTGTTTTTGTCCCGTTGTTTTGTTTTGTTTTTAATTCTTGGTTTTATTTGCGTAATGTTGCATACGCGGATTGAATTACTTACAGAGCTAATTCTGTGATAACAATCGAAAATTTTTTGTCGAATGACTCAACAGTGGGCGAACGCATAAGTAATTCGAGCATAAAAAACTCATACTCGTATGAATGCAGCATTGAACTTCGTAAGCACCAGGTACCTACTTAAGTGTAGTTTAAAATGGGATTCACAAATGTTCCAATAAATTTATTTGATTTGGTTTCTGTGCTTGGATTTTAACAATACCTATATAGTAATCAATTCTGGATTCTGAAATCGCAGGAAGTATCCATCAAAAGTTTCTCCTAGAAAAAACAAAGTCTATAAATTGTGGAAGATTTTACCTATCAGACTCGATTTTATCATATGATGTGTAATTCTTAGGATTAAAAAGTGGAATGAGAGCAAGTAAAGGAACAGCTCATCCTTCCAAATTCTACTAGAGAAAAGTTCAAAAATAATTACCCCTTCTTTCTAGGAAAATTAAAAGGAATTGCACTTCAATTGAAAAACGCCATGGAATCTCTCACCCACCCTTATTTCAGGAGAAAAAAAATTGTGAAATAGAATGATGGAATGGTCAACAGCATACCTTGTGAGTTACGTTATCGCTCTAAAAAGGTTCTGATACAAATTAAAGTACGTACTTGTAACTACCAACATTTTTTGCTGGAAACTTGGTATTTTTACGTGCACAAAAAATCACCAAGATCCAAAACAATATTACTTTTACTTACGCAGAATTTTTTTTACTTTATTTCGTTCTTTTTCTTCTCAACAATTTGTTCGAATATAAGAACAAATCTCAGTTGATTAGAGTGCGATGTTACTATATGTACACATAAAAAATATTTGTCTAGGTCAGTAAATCCATAACGTTTTGATGGGTATATAACGTGACTACTTAAACATCTTTCTGAATAATTTTGTTTTAATTACCTGCGGCGGCGTTACAAAAAATGCTACCGAAATTAAAATTACCTAAAAATGCGTGCAGATTCTATAATCAAATTATTCATTACCTACAATTATTGAATTAAATCAAGGATAATGATTGATTCAATTAATAATGTAAGGATTATTAATATCGAACAGATCTTGAAATTTTGAAAAATAAATTATAGGTATACCTATAGGTACCACACACATTGAATTTTCAGTAGGTACCTATAATCTATTTCGAAAATAATGGACGTATTTAAAAACGCAGAGAGCCGAAGGTTCAAAGTAGAAAAATTGCTCTCTTATCAACCGTTAAACAAACACTATATTCGCATACTTACTTAGATAGGTACCTATATTTATACAATATATTAATTCAAGGAGTTCAGTAGCATATTTTGCAATAGGTTGCCTAAAGGGAATTAGATGCAGATGAGACGAAAAGGTAATTAAAATTAACGCTTTTATAAATGGTCGAACAAATCTTATAAAACCAGTTCGACGCATAATGAACCCGTCAAACAAATCGCATTTTTAATATAGGTACCTAGGTACTAGGTAACAAAATGGGGCACATCATAACATCGTAAAAACCAACCTCTATTCGTCAAACTAGAACTATTTCTGGTAATTTTGCATTTTAACATTTTTTTACAAAATATTTGTAGTAGTAGGTAGGTATATTTCCAACATGATATACATAATATTCAATTTGATCATCGATAACACGACAACTTTTTAATTGACCCAAATCGAGTTATTAAACGTAGTTATAAAAAGGTACCTACCTACCCATCTATATACCAAAAAGTTGGACTAATTCAAAAAAAAAGAAAAAAACGAAAGTAAAAATACTTCTATAGGGAAGTAGATGTACCTACATAACGAGAACTAGAATATATAAGATGAATCTTAAACAAACAAATAACCCAGAAATGCGCTTCGTCTGCATAATATGTCTGTAGGAGCAGAGAAATTTTTACAATTTCCAACAATGCACGAGTATAAATATACCTACTATAACGAAATAATATATATCTGCCTACCATAAACAGTAAACTTGAATAGTATACAACGGTATGATTTCTTTACAGATCATTAAAACCAAACCAAGTATACCTAACCACCAAACGCCTCCATTTTTTCTTTTTCAGTTTCACTCGCCAAAAATGTGCTGAATTTGTAAGGTGGCTTATGAAAGACGGCGGAAATATGATTTAAGAAAAAAAAAAACTAAGTAGGTTAGACGAATCGTTTAAAACAATAGTGTTGGAATTTTAGTAGCCTGATTCCCATAAAGTGATGTTGGATTTGATTCTCGTATTTTTCTGAGATTAGCCACATTCTGTTATTATTGTTGTTTAATGAATAATAAGACGCATAAGCAGCGACCATTTGTAACATATTCGTGTTTTGTAATAACATCTACAATTGTCGTCACTACGCGTACCATCTAACGAACCGATTACTTCACACAATGATGCTAGTTGTGGGAAATTTTATATCGTGCTGTATGGATCGTCTCTTTCTGTTTCTGTTTCCACTCACCAGCTTCAAATCAGCAAATAAAATCTGCATTTTCTAAAAATTATTTTTATTAGTAGCTAAATTAATTCTTAATATTTTATACGTCACATTAAGTACAATTTTTTCGCCGTAAAAAATTATGCTGGCGTGAAATCCGCGCATTTATTGTTGAGTAAATTGTTTTTCAAGTTCTAGAGCGGAACTGTATGGTAGGTATATCATTATTGGGTAGTGTTTTAGAATTAAATTCTTTTAGGGTAGTGGAACACAAGGTCAATATCAATGCGAGTCTTTTATCGCGTTGTTCACAAATTTAGAATTTTATGAGGATTAGGAAGGGGAGGGGGCGTACGTAGCCATAAACAAAATCGAAGGAGAACTTTTGCTCAACCATTCAAGAATTTAAATGGTTGGTCAATTGATTTTAAAAGTTTTATTGAATGACTTTTTCATTCGTTTTCGATAATGGGGTTTTGAGCACAACTCAAATTTTGAATTTTTAAAATGAGTACGAGGTAGGGTGGCATCAAATTTGAAATACCCAATTAATTTCTTTATCATTTTTCCAATTTTTTCTTTTTGTGTAAATATTGAGAGAAAAAAGTACGATGAAAAAATTGTTTTTTTTCTCCGTTTCAAAAAAATGTACGAATTGCAGAATGAGGAAAATAAAAAATCTACATAACTTTTAGTTGTGAATACTACATCCCTCTTAAAAATACAATATAGATCAGTTTTGTGGGATTATAAGATCGAAAAAATCAATTTTTTCGTTCCATTAGGCCATTTTTGAGGAAAAAAATATTCTGCAAAAAAAAGCTGTATTTTTCTCAATTGTGCCATCACAAAAAAGTTCATTTGTAAAGATAATCAAGGTCCTGCGAAAAAAAAAGAAAAAAATAATCTTGCAAACCATAAAGTTTTTTATTTATAAAAAGTTTTTTTGAGCTTATGAACTTCCACAAAACAAATTTTTGAGCATTGGATTTTTGAATAGTCGATCTTTTAAGACTGAAGGCAGTATAGACAGTTATTTTTTCCAGACATCTCAAAATATGTTTAATTATTGATTCTAGCTCTTTCATTTTCGAAGTCAGAAAATTTCAACTTTTAAAAATTATAAACTGGGAGAGAGGATTATTCCCCCCCCCCCCCCAAAATTTCAATACCTTTTTTGTTCGTCTCAAAAAATTGATCCAGAAACTGTGGTCGAAAATTTATAATTTTGCAAATTCGGGTACCTGTCCCTTCAATATCTAGAACAGGCAGGTTTCAGGAAATTGAGTATTAGGCGCAGATTATACCCCTTCAAGTAGGTACACTGAATACACAAAGTACGTATCGTTTGGATTGGTACATATCTACTTTTAATTTTCTGATGCTCATACTTACCTACTTCTGAAGAAATCTTGATAATTTCGTCAATTTTTGAAAAATTTGGAGTGTTTTAATTCGTGTGTGTAAGTATGAATTAACATTTTGCTTCACAATTCGGCCGATCAATGCTTCCTTTTTTTCAATAAAGAAAATTAATCCGCCAAAAACTGTCCAAATCGAATTGTGCAAAAAAATTGTTCAAATTCGTGACATTGACCTCTGCTGTTGGTTTTTTCATTCAGTTTTATGTGAAATAGCGAAGAACAGAGAAATAGTGTAGTAAAATGAAAAAAGTGTTTTTTATGACTTCGTGTCTAGTTATACACTGCTTTTTCATGATTTCGTATAAAATTTGTTTTACAGGAGAAATTGTAATAGGTATAGGTACATAAAAATAGTAGGCAATTATAAATATTTCTACATTGATGCTATTCCATTTTATTTTCGATACGGCAAAAGAGATAAATAATGTATGGATGTTTTTTTTTTTTTTTTTACTTCATTATTTTGCAAATAAGTAGGTATCTATGATAATAAAACTTTGAAAAAAAAGTTTTGTTCTCAGTAGAAACAAATTTTTTTATTTCAATTGAAAAATGTCGATAATAGGTTGGTTATAGGTTAAGGTACCTACCTACGTATTCTTCGCAAAAAAATTTAACCGACCTTTACTTAAATCTTGTCAAATTGCTTGAAAAGGCATGTTTATCATTAGTTCATTACATATATCCGACTAAACTCGCAGAATAGAAATATAGGTATCTACCTACCTATAAGTTATACATACCTAAATAGTTATTTGATTCCAGTACATAGGTAGAGGTACCTACTACATTCATTTGATACACACGTTAGGTTCATTTTAATAAGGTGTAAGTAATAAATTCATTCAGTTAGGCTTTCTTGGAAAAAATAAATAGGTACCTTGGTAAAATGTAACTACACTGAAACATTATAACGAAAAGATTTGCAATTAATTTACATTCAAAGTCTACTTAACCATGTGTTACTTTCTTCACGTATGTATAGGTATAGGTATGGTACCTGAATCATATATATTTACACATTGTAGGAACCTATGCATTCAACAATTAATACATCAAGTGAATTGAAATTGAAACATATCCAAAAGAATCACCAGCACTACTAACTCTTCGTAGGCATTACCACGTTCTATACCATTTACATTACATTTACTTAGCTAATTTTAGATAAACGTTTGCGACTATTTTTTTTTTCTTCTTTTTTTAACGTAAGAAAATAAAAGGTACGGTTATATTACAAAACCTGTTTGTTAATGAAGGATAACAAGGGACCTAACTGGAATTTAATACAACACGTTATCCGATTCCGCATCGTTTTTCACGCTAATTATTACATCCTCTCGTTATACCAACATATCTCGACGATAATTTCAGAGTAAAAGTAAAAGTAAACCGTCGCGTACCTACGGAAAGTGAATCTTCTCATCTCATTTACTAAACTATACCTATATGTATTCGCTGCATCTCGACCTTGAAATACTAAAATTAGGTTTCTAACGTTAAGGTAAATGGTGCGGTATAAAATTGAATATATTTAAGTAACTATGTAGGTAAAGAAGATATCTACGTAATTTTTACTATAAAAATAAATTCGATTCAACAGATTGGTATTTCATAAGCTATTCTCAATAGTACATAAATACCATGTGCATTATTTTTACGAGATTCGTGTGTCTTTCGCGAATTAGATAAACGTTACAAGCAGTGAAATACATTTAGTTTTTTTTTTTTTTTTTTTTTTTTTAATTTAGGTATTTACTCATCGCAGAGTAAAAGTTACAGAAACAAAACCTTGAAATAATAAAAAAAAAATGTTCACGTTGATAATGAAAATTATAAGGGGTTAAATACTTCATACGAGTACAGTCGTAAATAAAATTATTTCCCAGAGATATAACAAACAAATACTTAACACGTAATATGAAAAATAGGTACATCAATAAAATAAGGTAATTGCTCACGGGTCGTCTTCATCGTTGCATATTAGACATCTCTTTATGGCTGAAGGGAAACTCGATTTACTTACCTACTAATCAAAAATAAACACACTTTAATATAAGTACCCACAATGTTATATAATGATATGCTTATTACATGTCTCCTGTACTAACATGTGTACTTATTTGTAAAAAAAATTTTAGCAACGAATGTTAAATAGTTACAAACCAGAGTTGATGAACCTGAACAATATGCTAAAGCACACGGATTAGCACCTTTGAGATTGTAATCAAGATTTTCTTCTTTTTTGGTATTCCAAGAACGTTACATCGTGCGTTAAGAATTTCGTAATAATGGAATATTATTATAGTAAGGTAGGTCTAGGTGTACCTATACGTAAGGTGCCGCATGCAGCTTGAAAACGTGCATCGTAAAATTTGTTCATTTCATTGACAAGTTGGACTTTTGAATAAAATCAAACATCACGACAAAATGTATGGCATGTCAGTGATGAATCTTCAATCTAGTTCAAGTTTATGTAAAATCTGAATGGATTAGTTGCATAGGTAGGTAGGTGCTTATTGCAAAAATGTCTCGAAGTGATTTCAAAACATTGAAGAAATCGCCAATAATAAATGACAGAAAATTTGTATTGAAAAACACATACCTATCTTTCAATTAATGAAAGTCAGTAAAAATTTCAATTGATACTGAGAAGTATTTCACGAGCTATCACTTTTCGTGAATGTTTGCAAGTATGATATAGAGTAGGTACCTAGACCTATCTAATATAACATTACGTGTTGGAGAATGGCATCTTTATTTTATGCTCAAACCTAAATAATTTATTTCACTGAATGAAACCATGAAGATACTATACCTACTTTTTCAAGGTCCGATTCACTTATCAAATTTATTAGCGACTTCAAAAATAGGTAGCACAAGTAGTGGTATGAGTTACGTACAGTACAAACCAATCTTAGCATATAAATAAGAAAAAATGATAATTTGAAAAACATATGTCGTAGGCTAACCTCGAAAATAAGGGGATATACGCACTTTCGCGCTCCAAACCAATATTGATCCTCACTCGGTCCTCTCCGAGTTAAATTCTAAAATGAAAAGTTTTTTATGGTCTAGGGCTTGATGTGGATTGCTATGGTATCTTCCTCACACTAGCTTTATCATTCCCATACACTTGGTAAAATATCCAAATTCAGAATTTAGTGAAAGTTCAGGTGGACAGATGGAATTATGCAGAGTAGGCATATGTAGTGCATACTTGGATCTGACTGAGTCCCAGACCATATACCTACCCACTTGTGTGCTCTAATATAAGGACCGAGTATTGTTTATAATACGACCTAGACCCGCATTAAAAAAATGCACGCATATAACCTAACCATTCTTGATGAAAAATGATACCTATTTTCCGTTTTTTACTCCTTTTATCATTTGTGGCGTTTATGACCTAAATGTATGTAGCTATTCGCACAATGCAATAAAGCAGCTTAGTGCACTCGCAGCATCGTGCAATGTGAATTCAAACCGATGTAATTTTCCGTTATATATGAAAAAGTTTGCAATATAATTATGAAAACGAACGGATCTCAAAATTATACCAATATTTCCTATTTGAACGCCTCAACGATCAGAATAAAAGCAAAGAACAACACGGTTTTCATGAAATCTCGATAAAGTATCAACCTGCAAATACCCATCTAATCCGTCCACTCTCTCTCTAAATTAGAGGAACAACATGGTCGAATGAACTCTGGCCCCGACATAAGGAGTGCAATATTTGTTTCGACTGTAACAAACCATTGTATAATTTACTTATTACAGGCAATGATTCGATAAGATTTTTCGAATGTAATTTAAGCACCGCTTAATTTTATTGAGAGGCGAAATCTTCGTATCTTTATATACTTACCTCTACTCTTAATACGTTATATTTATTTATTCTACAACTCTACCTATAGATACATGATTTATAATATGCACGATTATACTTTAACGATGCTAAAATAACTTGTCACTCATTTTTTAATAACCCGATGCACGGGATAAGGAGAAAAATCGCAGGGAATTTTTATCTATAGCTGATTAATAGGTTATGACATGGAAGATTGTTATTTTCTTATTCTTTTCGAACTACCAGAGGATTTATTTTGTTAATCGGTGGACTTATTTGAAGTTATGTAACTTTTCTTAGAAGGAGAAAAAGATATGGCGGGATAGGTAGGTTAAAATTAAAAGCTTCTTTCCGGATTACAGTTTTCTTAATGTAACTCATCAGTATACCGATCTAAAAGGTGCCCTATACTTACTTAAATGAACATTAATACCGTAAATTAGCTACCATCCTTCTTTTAGAATATTCCTGAGTTACCAGCGAGCTCATTCATAAGCTGTCCAGTACTATATTTTACGTTTTTTTCAATGGTTTCCCAATTGTATCCCACCATCGAAGTGTTTCATATTTATTATGCATTTTAAGGAGACGCTGATGGCACAAAAATATCAAGTTTATCAACAGGGTGTTGAGAAAGTTCTGGCCAGTAAATATTATTTTACTGAGCAAAAATATAACATACGAGTACTTACCTATAAAAATGATTCGAACGTGACCTGTATGCAAAAAAATCGAATGTCATTTTACATGGTGTCCAAAAAACGTGACGTTGGTAGATTCTTTAAAATGCTGAAATTTCGAGAAAAGTTTTTCTTAGACTACCTATACCTACCCAAAAAATGACAACTTGAACTTTGTAGGTTTTGTGGGGGGGGAGAGAAGGGTATTAAGACGAGTTTATAGTGTTCACCTAATAAAAAAAGAAAAAAACATTTTTAAAACCTCCACAGAGCAATTTGAAATTCAAAACTGAAAATTCGCTGAAAGGCTCTAAAATGATCCAAAAGAGACTGTTTTTGACCCAGAGTATGTACCTCTCTCTACCAGTTGATAAAGTAATGTCACAAACTAGTATTTTTCCGGTATTAGTTCAGGAGAAGTAGGTACTATAATTGACGTCTTCTGGAAATACGAGTACATTTTCAAAAAAAATTCAAGTAGGTAAAGGTAAGGGTACCAAATATCGACCACCCCCTTAAATCCGACCCCCCCCCCCCCGTCTAACTCGCCTGATGATACACAAAATTTTTGGAAAGACATTTTTCTTATTCCTTTTTCACAGAAAAAGCGAATGAGACCAAAATCATTGCTGTAAAGCCAAATGGTGAGAAATATGACAAGCAAAAAACGAAAATCAGAAAGTCAACATTAAATTTTAAATTTTGTTCGAAGTGAGCTTCTGAAAATAGTTTTTGGCGGATAAATTTCGTGTTAATTTTTATATAAAGCTGACACTTGAACAAATAATAAGTGCTAATTACTTTTTGGATAATTTCAATGGTGAGTTTTCAAATTTCTGGTCAAAGTTACTTTTATGAAGTGCCCTAAATTCGACCCCCCCCCCCATTGTTTTGGCAATTTCAAGACTTTGTTTTTTGCTACAGACATGCCAAAAGAAAAGATAGATCAAAATCATAAGAAATGGGCCGAAGTTTCCGGTAAATTAATGTTCTAAGGTACTTTTATTATGTTGATATGTCAAGTAATAAATATCTGTTTTAACGTCTTCAGACTCTTTGGTGTTTTTTTGACTAATTTTTAAATATTAACACGTTTTTTGAGGGAGTCGATATTAGGGTCACTTTTTTTTGGCAAGGGACCAATTTTCATAATTTGTAAAAACGTTCTAAATACTTTATTTTTAGGTATTAAGTAATAAATATTTGTTTAACGCCTTCAGACTTTGATTTCGGTGTTTTTTTTACTCATTTTTAACACGTTTTTTTAGGGGGTCGATATTTGGGTCACTTTTTTTTGTTGAATTTTTGAACTTTTTTCGGAAAATGTAAAAAAAAGATAGTAGGTACTTAAATGAAAATATGTCAAGCCATCACCGACATTTCCAGCTCAATTTGGCTCCGAGAAATTCTAAAAATAAACTAGGGGGTCGATAATTGGTACCTTTACCCTATACTCACCTAGATAGAAAGTTCTCAATTTTTACTTTTGTGCCAACATGGGAGGGCAAGCAAATTAATGAACACGAACAAATAGGGCATGGACACAGAAAAGTCAGAAAGGACTGAGGCGCCAATATGATCCAATCAACTTCTGATTCGCCATAAAGTAGGCAATATGTCCGACATGAGATGTACATATAGTTAGTTCAACCTTTGCTTAAGTCTGTCCTTTGCCTTATCATACTACTTCAGTCAAACACGGGAAAATTGACTAACATTTTATATGTACCTACTACCTATCTTTGAGGGGTCATTAGTCTGAAGTCGAGACTTTCTTGTCACACTGTTTAGGTGAGCGATTCTTGAAAACGATCGCATATTTCTAATTTTACTATTCATTAATAACATCCAATTTAGGCTACAATATCGTAAGATGCTACCTAGATAGGTTCAGGGAGAGGGGCCATACCTACCCGGCTTAGTAATCTGCCGAAATATATGCATAGTAAGTAAATGGTTGACCGGAACATGCCTATGCCTCTTCGTCTGCACCACTGCAATCATGTTTAACCAGTTCTCAAAGGTTCTAAAAATCCGTTTATACCTACTTGTATTTTTTTTTTTTTCACAAAACCGAGTATGCAGTTACGAGATGGTATATACGTATTTGTGTGAGTTGAGCTGAAAGATTATGCAATAGGTACGTCTTCTCTCACACACGCAAACGCAGATATCGTACCCATTATTACAGCATTCGTATATACCTACTTACTATATACGCGTCCCAATGAACCAAAGTTGTTGTTTTCTCGATCGGTTAATGTCTCCTATTATGCATTCCGGCTGAAGAAACATCACTTTCACTGATTTATTTTTCGAATATCCACCCTATGGTGTGCAGCTTTCCTCCGGGATATTGTAGCACAATCACATTATTTCAGTTCATTTTTCTTCCACTAAAGAAAAAAGTCACGTTCAAAAACATAATAGTTTGTTTCAAAAGATAGGTACCTATAAATGTAAATAGAACAAACAGACATGTAGGTCTAGGTACATATTTATGTATTTTGACAAAAAATGATTAGTGAAATGTCTTTTGAGCGATAATTAGGTATTATAGCGGTGAAGTAATACAGAAAAATATAACTTTTCACTGTCACTCGATTCTATAAAAATTGTCATACTAAAATCATGGTATAAGAAAATCATACACATTTCATGTGGAAATTTATTAGTTAATGGGCGTCCATTACGATTTCTCGTCAAATATTCTCGTGCGAGCAAATACAGCAATACCATCTCTCGAATAATTCAACTTCCTAGTGTCAGCTTTCGATAATAAGAAAAAGGTCATAAGCCTCGTGAATTTATGCGATCAGATGTACAGAAGATATGGGTGCACCTCTCTCTCCCTGTATCTACCTGCGATGGTATATTTCGGTGATAAGATGTTCTTATAGGTACCTTACATATTATTTCAACTGGGAGGTAACGAGCGACGAACTTACGAGATGAGCGAGACGGCAACGGTACATGTACATTTGTATGTAGTAGGTAGGTATATATCAAAGCATAGCATTGGTAAGTTACGCAAATTATTTGCATTTTACATCACCACGATGAGGACGAGCTAGAAAACATTTCAAATTTCTGGTACCTGTATTGACGATGTATTAATGAGGCTTTTCGATATTCTAATTGCAAACAATAGATAACAAAACCAGGTAACTATAAGTTCCTATATCAAAATCTAGATCAGATATTATGTATAACTATAGTACATAGGTCTTATAACTAGGTATGTAGGTACATGAAATCATTAATGATCAGAGAAACTTTACACGTTGTATTACATTTAAAAGTTACCCATAATTTTATTCGTCGATGCCTCCCACATGGTTTAATTCTATTCGAATTAGATGGTATGACTTATGGCATGAGAAAATAAAATTAACATACCACAGCCATTGCCATTATAAATAAAATGGTTTCTTACCTGTTCGCAGCAAGGTGTTTTTCAGGATAGTGCAGTCAGTTTGTCTTATAATAATGTACGGCATTATATGTGCATGTGGTATTGTGGGCATATATTCGAGAAGCATCATTGTAAACAGGGATTCGAAGTCCGAGGTGAAGGCTAGAAAGCGTCCTCCAAGGGAACTTTTATTGGAAGTGAAAACAGTTTGGTTGCAGCTAAGCTGAAACTACAGTCGCAAGCGCTTGAATAAAAAATATAAAAGGTCGAAGTCAGAGTTTCTTCAATCAAAAATTGAGGAGTTTGAGATACCGTAGAATAATACGAGTATTTTGAAAAATGATGAATACTTTTCTACAAAGTGTTGAAACGTTCCAGGGAAAGTACCCACCTACTATACCTATGTACTTACATCCACATATTCGTACATCTACATTTCCTTGTACCTTACTCGAGTCTTAAATGAATTAAATAATAAAAAAAAGAACACCATTTTTCATGTCTCTACAAATTCAAAAGAATATAAATCTGAACTTTTATGACATAATAACACACATGTTACTCTACGGGAACGGGGTATGATGCCTAATACTTATCTAATTTTATTCTAATTGACAGAGTGCTCACTGCTCAGCTGTTCATCGGGAACCAGAATATAATTCTTTTTTCCGGTTTTAGAATGTTGATCTAAGTGTACGGCGTCATTTGGTCATCTTCTTCCTGTTCTTTAAGTAGGTAAGTGATGCCATCACTAGGTGAACATTGTACACAAAAAACTGCAAGCGCTTCTGTCTGAGACACGAGCGATTAGGGTTAATTGATTCATAAGACGATATTACCTACATTCGCTATAAGTTACATCTAATGTATTTTTTAGTTTAGCTGAAATTTATTCGCAAGTAGTTTTATATTTAACTACGGGTATTATTGTCATGTATGCTCTGTGCAAGAAGTTACCTACCTACATTGTGTTATTACGCGTTACTCGTGTGTATTGATGATATTTGAACCTACGTACATATAAGTTATTGATATTATAATGATTTCCTATCTTATTTAAATACCAGCTTTATACTTGCTAAGTTCTTTACAATTCTTTACTTATCGTTTGAAGTTCTTATAATTTGAAGCACCGGACATTGTATGAAAATTTAAAAATAAATAGGTAAGTAGCAGTCGAACGAGATTATGTAGATCATGGGCTTAATTACGGCATATTATTTTATTTTGGCAGAAGATGATTAAAAAAATTGAATTGAATTAATGTACCTAGACATAGGTGCTCCAAAATCCATTTGGTAATGCAACAAACTTTCAAAACTGTTTTGATTTTTTTTGTATAGGTACTCGTAGACGTGTGGTACCTATACTTAAGGCCATTGCTATCAATGAATTCGCAAGTTTGCATAGTTCCATATGAATTCTTCCACGATGAAAAAAAAACATCGATGTAAACCGCAGTGTGAAATGAATGCAACGAAAAAAATGTTGATCTCGTCGAACGTTGGTTGTTCATCGATTCAGTTACACTACTGTCTATAGGTTACACGAACCTCAAGCTGTTCCCACGTTTCTTTAAGGTCAATTCAGTGAAAGTACGACATCACGTATGACGAACAGATAAGAACTGAAGAAGATGCACATAGTACCTATATAGTACGCTCTTTATGGAACCTTTTAACATAAGCATTAAATAGCATATTGCACAATGTTTAGCATGGTTTACCGAATCATGAACATAGGTACCTACGTATTTTAACGCTGATTCCTAAAATCGAGATTAATTTTTATTTGATTAAAGGTTCTCTATTAACTAAATTAATGGGTTGGTGCGTGTTAATGGATGTAACTATGTGGGTGACTAGAATGCGGAATAATTTTTTTACGATTCATTGTGCGAGTATAGGTATAGGTAGGTAATTGGTATCCATAGAGTATGAGTATAGGTTCCTACTTATTGGATGGTGTTTACCGGATTAGTGGGCGTATCAATTTTAACGTTTTCTCATCACATGTAGGTATTTCTACCAACTTACTCATACTAGGTAAGTAATACTTTTTTTTATATCAAACCAACAACTATCACGATTTCCTGTAAGAATTTTGAAGATAAAAATGACAAACCGATCTGGAAATTGCCATCCGTTACCCCAAATGTCGCATTATCAAAATACATGGTCGTCACTTTTGAGTTCAAGTAAAGTTCAACACTCGCAAAAGCTACCTACTTAAAAAAGTAGATACCTACTTATTCTCTGATCACGTCCCAAAGGCCAAATTACCTATGCTGAATCTTTGCAAACGCAATAAAGCTAAATTGGTTTTGCAAAATTTTACACCTGCAGTGTGATGTAGAAGTCCTCGACGAGTACCTACTTGATGCAAAAACTATTGCGAAAGCCAAATTTTGATTTTTAGGGTCCCAAATTTGGGGAAAGGGGGCCTAAAATTAACATAAAAAAAATTTTGAAAAAGTATTTTCTTCCAACTTGCATTTTGAACCGAATTCCAAAATTTAACCGTTTTGGTCCCATACAAGGGGATATATGCCCCAAAAAGCAATTTTTGGGCCCCTCCTCCAATTTTCGGAAAATTGACCGATTTTGCTCATTTTTGTTTTAAAATGTTCCTTATGACATGCACAATGTTATAAAACATTTAAAATTCAAAATTTTTTAGTTTGAGCCAAAAAAATTAAAAATTAAAAATGTATTAGTATTTTGAACAATTTCAACTTTTTTCAAACCGTTCTGAAGCCTTCAGTGACATTTGGAAATTTCAATTTTCCAAACTGGAGTACTTCAATTTGGAAAAATGGTATGTTATCGGTCATGTAGGTTTCTAATCACTATTCGCAAGCAAACGTGCTGGAGTTAATGTGGATAGATTTTACCTATGACGTTTTTTTGGAAAACTGCAATTTTCAGAAAGTTGATCGAGGCTTCAAAACGACTTTAAACCACCGGAAATTGACTTGAAATTTGGAAAATAGTGTGTAAACTAAATTTCAGCTTTTTGCGTCAAAGGACAGGGCTGTATACAGTGAATTTTTCAAATTTTCAATTGTAAAATGCAGTACGAAAATATCGTTTCGAACTGCGACACTCTGATCTTAGAAAAATGGTGTGCAATCGGTCAAATCGGTCACTAACAAGCCCTAATCGCTAGCATACGTGCTAAAGTTGATTTGGACAGCTTTTGTGGTTTTTTTTTTTCTAAACCATGGAATCTCCGAAATGTCATTGGTTGCCCCAGAACTGCTTGAAATCACTTTTAGTCGACTCAGCGTGTTGAAATCTGAGTATAGAGTAAATTTTTGCCAAGTTTAATTGGTAAAACTTTGTGGATTTGACTTTCAAAAATCTACTGGAGGCTCCAGAATTGCTCAGAATGGTTCGAAACCACTTTCAATCAATTTCAATATGATGGGTCGAATGTAGCGTACCGACTCGCCAAATTTCAACTTCGGCCCCAAAGATTTAATTTTTTAAGAATTCACACCAAAAATCGAAAAATGCGATCTAGCACCTGAAATTGTAGATAGTGATATACAGGGGCGTAACAAAACCTAGTTTTGGGCAACTTTGATAATCTCAGGTGATGCCAATGAGTGAGATGAAAGAAGTTTTCATCACTTTTGGGTTGTTCAATTCAATGTTACCGATAGCTGAACGTTGTAATTTTCATTTTATTACTCATACAAATTTTCACTTGACTTTTGCTTCCTCACCCCTGCACAAATACGAGTATTTTTGTATGCTATTTTATAGAGCATTTAATGCGGTCAAACTTCAAATTTCCAGTGGAAAATAATTGGATCTTATGTGACCAGATCGATCTCATCTGATTTGATTAAACGCGTTTCATCAGATCTGATCACATTCCTTGCGATATATACGAGTTCATCTAATCAGATGAACGCATATCGAATTAGACGTATCTGCGCAAATTGGTACCTAGGTCAAATTTTTTGATTTACTTTAGGAGCCTAAACCTCGAATTCAGGACTCAAAATTATCAAAAATTATGTAGGTATGTAGTATCTAGGCTTGAATATGTGTAGCTCAAGAGTTTCACTCAACCCACATATCAAAATTTCCGGATAGGTAGGTATCCAAATTATATCTGGTTACATGAAATGTTAATCGAGATCTTTCAATCATTGACACCAGTTATCTCAAAGCAGATAATATTTATATTAGTTATACCTACCAATATATTATATATTTTTTATAATCCTCTCTAACATATCTAAAATCATAATCCTCTTTTTATTGTTATCTTACACCCAACTACAGTTCAATCTTGCTGAATAGCTTAATAGATCATTACTTGGCAAAACAGTTGCTAATGAGCGCATTTAACATCTGCACACCTGTATCTGCACGATTTTGGCGTAACGTATCGCTACTGTTGAAGCCAATTCACAAGTAAAAGACCTGTCCATCTATATGTATGAGCGAAATTTTCTTTTCGACGTACGCGTATAATAAACCTACTATGTACCTAGGTATTATTTACCGAATCAAATACCCACCTAAAATTGTAATTATTATTTAATTCAACGATGAAAAATTCTATTACGATTCTTAAAATCTAATGAAATACACATCAATTAAAGCCATAACTTATTACCTTCTAACAAAATGTGAATATGATTCGTAGATACACATATAAATTTCACTGCGTGCGTACTACGAATGCGAAGTGAATCATTCATAATGCATTGAAGTAACATTAATCATCGTTCAAAAGTGAGATGGACTCTTTGGAAGGTTTGCTTTGTAGAAAAAGTCAAAATCTTTACCATTGATAACTACATATAAGTACCTATCCGTACACAAACATCTTTTGATTCTGTTTGCTTTATGTAACAAATTCTACTTAATAGGTGTACAGATAATTGATATTTGATAAATAGGTAGGTAATGAAAATACAGATACCTACACACGATGAGCAATATTATAGCATTGGACATAGGTAAAGGTATTTTATTTAGGTGTACTAGTATGATCTATCTACTGACCATTTGCGAAGGTAGTACTGGGCACAGAACATAGGTAAAAAGTAAATCTAGGTTTGCATTGTTTTTTACGTGAGATCTCCAATTATGAATAGGTAACGTTAGATATAGGTACCCATCAGTGCACTTTTCATTTTCATAAACTCTCGTGCGTTCTGTGGGAATACTTACGGGTATTTTCATTATCGTAATTAATTTAGATACATCAAATTCACGAATATTGTTTAAAATAATATTTTGTTTGAATATATATATACTTCAAAGCGTATTATCATATACATAGGTAGCTAAGTATTTCGAAGATGATTGAGAAATAACAACTGCTAATCGCGAATCTGATAATGAATTAGTAATGCTGCAAATAGCACAATTACCTAAAAGTAAATCCTGGGTACATTCAATAAATACATTTTCTCACCTAATTTACGTGTCTACCTTCTTTACTAAAAGCAAATCTTCAAACTGAAAGTTTCCTAAATTTTATTGCTGGATTTGTAAAAACAAATCCACCTTATTGTTTGTTATTTTTAAAAATTAGTTTTGAAAATTTTCAAGATTTTCAAAATTCTAGATCCTTATGAGAAAATTAAAAAATTTTAGTTGCTATTGTAACATATACTTAGGTATTAGGTACCTATTTCTATCGATTAAGAAAATACTTATAATATACGATTGAAATAGTACGCTTCGTTATTTTACGTGCCCATTCAATGAAAGACAAAATGATTTGATCATCAGGTGTACGTATGATGAATTTCGCATAACTCGCTTATTTTGCTCGTGATTAGAATGAAGCGTTAAGGCTAAACACACAGTACTTAGTGCGAACAGCTAAAATATAGGTACCTACATATATATTAAATTGACTGAACACTCTCGGTACTTAATTCTTTTTTGCAAAATAAGGTTAAAACAGAAGTTATTAGGTGAGATTTTTGGATGAAAGCCTGTTAGCAACTCTGTTGATGATGAGATGTTTCGTAATGAGTAAAATATAGGTGTTATACATATAATTTTGGTCGGCAGGTTAATCTCATTTCATGAACGCGCGATACAAGTTACTTTTGACTATTATTAACGTTTCCGACTTGAAAAATTATACCTTGGCTGTTTGAAAAAATTACGCTTCTTGAATCGCCCGTTTAGTTGTTAGAAGGATAATGTGATAGGTACTTACACGTTCTGAAAATTTATTAAAATACGATTCTATTCGATGACGGTACATGACTATATAAATTATTGAGTAATAATCAATAAATGCCTATGATTTGGTAGGCTTACACTCATTAAAAGTAAAAGTGATGCTACTAAAAAAAAAAAATACCTGTATAAGGCCGAACAATCGTGAATTTCAAAACACGATGAACATAATTTTCTCAGTCCTCATAAATCAGTCCTACCTGATCTCTAAAAAATCTTGATGAAGATCCAACTCATAAAATTTATTCGATATCAAAATATCAAATCAGAATTTTAAAAAATTGTACCAATTTTTACCAATAATCAAAGTGAAAAAAGCATTAAGTACCAGGGTATATTCTATTGTTGTAAAAGTTGACTTGTGAAAAATTACGTAATCACGAAACGCAATGCAGCCATCGCACCAACTTCACGATAAATTTTATGATTGTTGCAAGCGTAATCATTGTTAATAGATATTACGTGATCTTTTCAACGATCAAAAAAAAAAAAGAATCGCCTTTCTTTCCAGCCTCTTCTTTGACTCTTAATCGTAGCTCATTTTCATTGTACCTGCAATATAACCTGCATTATGATTCCTTCGATATATGTAAAATATGTTGAGTGAAATATTTCAATAAACGCGCCTACCTACTTTTATTTTGAATAATTTCTCCAAGTACCAACCTTTAACTTTGTATGTTAATTTAACGAAACAATTAAAAATCCTACGCAAATGTTTGAAGTTTCGGGCATATTGGCTTTTGTCTGACATCTGAATAAAGTATCGAAACCACCAAAATAAAATTGTTCCTGGAGGAAGTACTCACGTTTTTTTTATTGCCTGCCCTGCTTAATCAAACACTCATTTTTTTGATCTTGATTCATGATAATTCTGATGAGCAAAAATGCGCGAATTCTGTTTCAACACTGAACGAATTTTTTATTTGGGTATTGCACTATTATGTAATAGATTATGGAAATTTTTCGGGCTAGTGACGAAATTAAACCGTTATACCTTATCTATAAGGAATTTCTGAATTCTAAATTGATGAGTCGTTTATAAATCATGGATGAAATTAATATTGATGAATGCAAGTAAAAGAAAGGCAAGGAAATTCATTGTCAAGGTCACCGGTACCTAATCACTCTTCGCAACAACTTGCTTACGTTATCGCGTTATTTCATTAGCTTTGATTTTCATCTTTCATTCAAACGATACTAGCGTGCGATGAATATTACTTTCATTTTTCCAAGGTATTTAATAGTAAAATCATTATTCACGTTCGAGTTGAAGAGGTTGCCTAAGTACCCTACTTCTTCGAGTATAGGCAATTTATTTTACATGAATTGCGTACACTGGGCGCTTAGTCTATTATGAATACCTACTAGATTACCTATACGGGAAGAAAAGTTGGGCAAACAAGCGATTGAATGTTTGTTTTTAGTAATACTTAATTAGTAGTTTTATACTACGTATTCTCTCATATATCCATTGTAAAGAGAGTTCACAATTTTCACAATTATTATGAGGAAGAGGAGGGAACGTTTTACAGTTTTTTTTTCTTTTTTGAGTTGAATGGGAAAAGGAGTAGCATAAAAAGTTGTGATCAAAATCCATCCACTCGCTCCTCCTGTCCTTGCTGCGATTTGAACTTTATTATTCTACAATTTTAGTCACCTTTGAAAAAGTCGAAAAATCACTTGTTGACTTCTGGTGAATCTGTCACCAGGTGTCACCAGGATTCACCAAGGAGTCACCAGATATTCAAAAAAAAATGTCTAGGGTCAGGAGGATATTGTGGTGATTTTATCATCACAAAGTCACCTTTAAAAAAGTCAAAAAATCACTTGGATGGCTTCACCAGAATTCACTAGGATTCACCAAGGAGTCACCAGACACTCAAAAAAAAGTTTTAGGGTCAAGAGGATATTGTGGTGATTTTTTCATCATAAAATTGTCCTTGAAATTTTTTTTCTAAATGATGAACTTTTTTTAAAAAAATTTGTCAAGTACATAGGTAAATTGACATTTTTTTCAAAAATGGCCATAAAAGAGGTTTCAACAAAATCTGGTAGGTATCGAAATTTATTTGTGTAATAATATTTTCATGGTCGTTTCTGCCTCTTAATTTTTTCTGTAATATGTATTAAATGTAGGAAAAGCGCGAAACAACTTTTTTTCGCGTTTGATTCATTTGTCTAAAAATTAAAATTAAAAAAAAAATGAAAATTCTGAAATGAATTATTTTAAGTCAGTTCTAATCATAGCAGTGCAGATTATTTAGTATTAAGGATATTTTCGTGTAAGATGCGATACTTATGATTATGAGCTCTATTCATCCTATAATTATGATACTTATGATACCTATTAATTTATTCTTGCAGGTACCTATTTCCTCAAAAACATTTAATAGTGAAGAATACTGCAGTAATTGGATAATTGAAGAGTTCTAATTTCTAAAATTCAAGTAAAAATGTTGAATAACAAGAAAAGAAGATGGGAATTACTGTTTTCAATATGTGAGTATAATACAGATTATTGCTTGTACTCGCAGGTATAGATTGAGCGGTTCAAGCTTATTACTGATTTACACAAACGTGATAAATTAAATGTAGGAAGAATTTGTTGAATATTTATAACTTCAAGATCAAAAAATGTATAAGTTCAAGGAATTTGACTATTTTATCCCTTCCAACAATTTAAAATGACCTTTCATTGGTTGTGTTTTGGGTAGAAGATCTGTGATTTTATTCCACGAAATGTTTTTGCAGAAGTTAAAAAGTAGTAAGAATGCTTCAATAACAGTCTTCTGTAATAAACACCCATGGAGCAATTTTTTTTAGGTTCACACGCTATCACTATCCGTTCATATTGTCTGTTTAAAATGTTGCCTATTTTTTTATTTCAAGGAGCAAATATTTTCAAAAAAATTCACAGGCAAAATGTACGAATTGAAATTTTTACTCCTCCCCACAGAAGAGTAGGCAGGGTTATACTCATAGTTTACGTTAGAACGAATATTAAATTAATAATATTCGCGAATTCGAAAATTGATTAATTTTGTTTAATGTTTAGGTTTTTTAGCATTAACTGTTGTACAAGCACAAAAAAGGCCTCCTAATTATAGTCAAGATGATATGCCAATTACGAGTTTTAGTTGTCACAATAGAATTGTCGGTGGCTATTATGCTGATCCAGAAACTGATTGTCAGATGTTTCACGTTTGCGTGAATGTACCAGGCGTTGGGGTATGCATTCTTAATACCTAATTTTTAAAAAACTAATAGAAACGAATTAATTGGTATTGATTGGTATTATTTTTATACAGATCCAAGATTTTAGATTTTTATGTCCCAATGACACGACGTTTGATCAAGAACATCAAATTTGTGATGATTGGTACAACATCGATTGTGAATTAGCTCAATATGATAGTTTCGATCTATACAGAATAGGTAAATTTTAATTTAGTTTTGCCGGGTGCAATGCTGACTACCTATTTAAAATAAATATTAATTAAATATTCCTAATAGGGGTCGATAATGAAATCAAAAAACCATCTATACCCAAGAAACCTGTGATAGCCAATAAAGGCACTCCTATTCCATTGGGACCCTCTAGCACTGTGAAACCATTGAATGTTGTCGCCCCCAAGAAAAATATCTACACTTCAGTGAACAATGGAATTAGCGACGATGAAGATTATTATAGCAAGCATGGTAACGCTGTATCTGACGAATCCAAAGTTCCCAACGATATTTTAAGGTAAAGGTTTACTTAATACATCTATGCGCTACACTGCCATCATATTTTATTAAAACGAGAGATAAATATTGCACCCAATACCCGACTAGATCATTTACGTTTTTCTAAATAAGTATACCTGTACGAAACAGTTTGAATTTTATTTTATATTTATGTGTTTTTTTGCTATTGTTTACAGAGGTAGCCACTCCAGCAATTTTTACGACAGTAAAACCAAAGGCAGAGAAGATTACGAAAACGACTACGTAGCACCGAATACTGGAGTGAAAAAACAAGAACTCAGTCAACCATCCGATGGTAAAAAGCACAAAACTCTCGTGAGAAAGCTGGCCAGTAAACGTCCAGTTCAAAACCACAACAACCAACAGAACTACAACAACGTCAATTACAATCCAGCTCAAAATACCCAACGAGCGCAGAATAATCAAAGCGAATTCGCCAACAATGCCAATCAACAGCAGAAAAATCGAGGCAATGTAAACTACAATACTTACACAAAATCGCAACAACAAGATTTCCAAGATTTCCAACGCATACCAGCCACCGGTGGTCCAAATCTGTATCAAAAAATCAACAATTTGACCGAAGAGAATAATTACCAAGAGAAGAAACAAGATGCGAACAGGAATTACGAAAGCACCAATAACTTCAGGTCGCAATCGAAATTCAGACCTTCGTCGAAATTCACCACCGCTGTTCCCATCACCACTGCTGAAGTACGTCTGCCATCAACCGAATACTTGCAAAATATCGCCAATAACTTCCAGCAACCAGCTACCCTGATCAACAACCAATTACAAGACAGTGGAGAATATCGTAAACCAACAGAATATCAAGGATATAACAACCAAGCCTACGATTATACCTATCAACAATTCAAACAACCGACTAGTAACCAAGCTCCTACCGCGAAATATCAAACTGTATCTTCGCAAAAATACTACGAAACTTCTACGGCTTTCCCCGATCAACGGAAATCCACTGAATTCCAAAGCTTCTATTACCAACCTAATACTACAGTTTTTGATTATCTCAAGTATTATCAAACTTCGACGACCAGTTACCAACAAAAAGCTAAAAATTACTACTCGACCACTACCACAACCACATCGACGCCAAAATACGATCCATACGCCACGTTCCAAAAATCGAACGAGAAATACGACGAAGATGAATTCTTAAAAACTGCCCCTAGTTCGAATTTGAAACCAAGCGATTTGAATACCATTTATAATCAGAAGAAAAACGCCTACATTAACGCTACCTTGAAAGCAGCCTATAACATCGAACCACACAAGGCCAGTTACTATCAAGCTATAGCCACATCTTCGCAAGCACCACGAGTCAATTACAATCCAACGACCACTCCAGCTACGAAAAATTATTACCAAACTCCAACCACGACTCAAAATATTTACCAACCGGCTGTAAGCAGTGCCCAGCAGAATTATCAACAATCGGCAGCTAGTCCTCAGCAACCAAACAATTACTACCAGACCTTCAGCACAGCCGCCCCACAAAAGAATTACTACCAGTCATCTGCTACGAATGCTCCACAAAACACATATTTCTCACCCGCAGCCACCAATGCACCACAATTCTACCAATCGGTAGCTACGAGCACCCCTCAACCTCAAAATAATTTCTATCGTCAAGACGCTGTGAACACTCAACAAACTAATTTCTACCAATCTCCAGCCACCAATGTACCTCAAAATAACTTCTATCCTTCGGTTGCCACTAATCCACCTCAAAACGTGAACTACCAAGCTGCAACTAACACCCCTCAAAATAATAATTTCCAAACAGTGACGACTAAATTGCCACAAAAACCCAATTATCAACCAGCTGCAGCCAATCCAACGAAGCCTGCCTCGGGAAAGCAAACATCTTTTACAGCAGCTCCTACTTCGAAAACATCCTTAGCAAATAACCAAACCAAGAAACCAGGCAATGAAAAAGCTGATTACGATTATGCTTACTACGATAATGGAGGTGGCTCGGCTGAATACGACACTATTGACGCCGTTGGCGAAGATTTTGCCAGAATTAAGAAAACCAAACAGTAAAGAGAAGCCATAAAAAATTAACTTAGTGTACTTTTGTGAAATGAGACTGCGTCTTTATTATTTCTCTAGTTGAGTCGAGAGTGTAATTAGTAAGCGTAAGGTATTGCAGAACGAAAAATATTTTTCTGCCATAATTCGTGAAAATAAAATTAATAGGTACCGATAGATTATAGGTACCTATTCTATGAAACAATGGCGATTCGTGGAAACATTCAAATTTACCTATAAGTTATTGAAAAAATATTTGTTAAAAATAGTCAATAAAAGTGTAAATAAATTTATGACATTTATATTTTAAGTGAGTAGGCATTTGCCTGATTTTCAGTTATATTTATCTTATTTTATACCTACGTATGTATATCTTAGGTGTATCTTCTTTGATATTTGCCTATCCGTTGTAATAACGTGAGGGAAAAAATCGTGTGCATTTCTTTACCTAAAAATTACTTTTATTTTTATTTTCCCATGTAAGTATTGTACAGAAATATGATTATTTTTGTTTCATTTTTATTGTTATAAAAAATGTTTCTATTGCGCGCGTGTACGTCGTGCTTAGTTTTTTATTTCATATAGATAGGTAGGTACATACATTTGTATGTTTAAATATATAATACCTGATTTTTTATTTTTTTTTCAATGAAAAATGCAGCTCAGCTATGATTAGCTGTGATATTTGTTAGTAAATTAATGAAGTCAGTTTTCAATGACATACTTACCTAAATCTAAGAACTTGCCTCGAGAATTATCAATGTAATGAGAAATTTGAATACCATCATGTCAGAAAAAGTGATTACAATATAAATAAACGTATTTGTACAGGTTTTTAACATGATTTTTCTTTTTCAAATTCCTAATTCCTTAATTCATATTAAATGTAGGTACCTATGTATCAGATTATCAATGGTCGAAAGTATGTCATCCGTGGATGAAAGCAGTATAATAAAACAAAGAATATTTGAGAAGAATCGGCTAAGTATAAAAATTTCAAATGAAAATTGGAAAAAAGGCGAACGACGTCTACCCTACCTACTCTTGAACTTTTCAACAAAAAAATGGGAAGGTAGGATATCTTTCAGAGGAAGCTGAAACAATTGAAAAAATACGTACCTAGGTATACAAGAATAAGGATAAAATAATATGCTCACAGCAATATTCAAAAAAAAAATCCAGAGAAAAACTCGTTCATTAATAAATTAATTGAAAAAAATGAAACAAAAAATGGAATACCTAGGTCTACATTCATGGCATAAACATAAATGTATTCTGCAATAAAATTCAGAAAAAATTATTTTGCAAAAGTACAAGTAATTTACCAACCAATATATTATTTCGAGTCTTTTTATGCCTTTTTTTTAGACGTCTTTATTTTTTTCTCCAATTTTTATATAAAGGTAATTGTAATAATGTACCAAAACCACATTATTAGGTACCTATAATAAAAAATTATTCGTTAAAAAATTCATTTGATAATTTTTTATAAAATTCAATTTTATATTGAGGAAAATGCCAGGTACCAATTTCATCAATTTTTGATCAATAAAATGTTTGAGCAATTAAAATAAAAAAAAGCTTTTGCATCAACACAACATTTTTGTACATACAAAATTCGAAAAAATGAGGAATTTTCTTCGCATCTCCAAATCCTTTATTTTTCTGTAAGTATCCTGTGTGTTGAAATTGAGAATAAAATTCAAATGGCAGTGAATAGGGTTTTCAAAAAGTTGAAAAAAATATGGGGCCTACTTATTCACATTGATTCTACATATTATCCTAGTATTCAACTTTCGTCGCGCCTTTTTTCCTTTTTGCATACATCAACTCAACACAAGAGTAGATAAATTTGCCTACTTGAACAAATGAAGGCCAACTTTGTCAACGAAACATCAAATTTAACTACAAATTATGTAATCATACTTGTAGATCGCCTTTCATTTCTTTCTCGCGTTGCCACTTTTTATTTTTATTATTATTTTTTTCATGTTTTAAATTTAAAAACAAAGAAATTTATACAATATAGTGCTAAGACCTGGCCACAGTTTAATGCGATCTATTCGAAAAATTTTCAAAATCTCATAACTTTACACCTATCTATAGTAGGTATGTACCACCTACATGGAAAATCTGCACTTCACAAATTTTTACGTTTATTTTGAAGTAACATTTGACAGTTTTCAATAATCTATAAAAACGGTTAGAAGGGGGAGAAGGTAAATATTATGTCTGATGATTAATTTATGCAAAATTTATATGTAATACCTATACCGAAAAAGGTGGTCTGGACTAAAAAAAAACGTTATTTTAGCTGATTTGAATTTCAGGTTTCTTTTTTTAAAAAGATAGGTAGATCCGTAGATTAACTGGCACTTGCAATAATAATTATTTTAGTCGCTCAATTCAAAATTCTAAGGTCAAATATAATTTTTTTGATCAAAAAAAATTGTTACGAAAATTTTACAAAAAAAATTTTAAAAATGCAAAAACTTCAATTGGGAATACGCTTCAATAAAATTTGAAAATATGAAATGGGTACCTAGGTACACCTAAAGGTATACTACCTTCATACAACGGTTCATTTTATATTTTTAAACAATGAACACAAAGTAATTTCTAATTTAATTACTTACAATACGCATACGTATTTATTGACTTATCCTTATACTTAACTACCTACGTACCCGTTCAAAATTTCATTCAAGCCTGTAAGTAATTTATTTCAAAAAAATAACACGAGTTGGCATGGACTTCCGTCACATCTTTATGAATGACAACCTAATTGTAATGTTATTTAGTCAGACAATGATTTATTACGATAATAGTATCGTTTGGAATTTGAAGGAAGTGAAAGACGTGCTCGTACATTGAAGCAGCGCTCATTAAGAAAAAAAGTTTATTACACAATCATTTGTTATTTCTCAAACCCTAAAAAAAGATGAAAAGCAATACTAAACTTTATTTCAACGATATAAAAAATATGAATAAAATATATAAGTAAAGTACATGATTCATAATTTACTATCAAAAATAATTATAATGAACATCCATTGCGGAAATTTTCAAAAATTTCTGACCAGTTTTACTTTAAAAAATTTATGAAGTTTTTTTTCAAGCATATATAATTTTTTGGCAACGAAATTCTTTTTTAAAAATACAAAATAATGGAACAAAAAATTGCCTATAAATTTATGCGTAAAGGATCGAATAATTTTACAACGTGAATCGTAACTTACGTGGAATTTTATTAGGAGAAGAAACACCAATGTAGGTAGGTACTTTAGGTTTTGCGTGCCTACTTTTTGGATCACATACTTACCTACACGAAAAAACAAACAGTCAGGGATGCGGAGCGGAACTGAACCGGAACGAACCGGAACGCTAAACCCCTAACTTTTGGGAGAATTTTGGCGGAGCGGAACGGAACCTGGAGCAACTTTCAAAAAATATGCAGGAGCGAAACCGGAACCGAACCGGAATAAAAATTTGGGTTTCTAAAGCTCCGACCTAACAAAATTTTTTGACCTTTAATGAACGATTTTCAAGATTATAGTGTGAACAAAAGGTGTTTTTGCTGAAATTTTACCTCAATAAACTAGAAAATTGTAAAAAGACATGGTAAATGACATGAAAAAGACCATTTATACAATGTACTTTTGGAACAAAGCTGCAATTTTCAGCGATCAAAATTCAAATTTCTCATGTGAGCAGTGAGGTGGACTTTAAATTTCATTAAAACGCGCCTAATTCAACCATTTTTTTAAAATTTCGGGTATTTCAACATTTTCAACTTCAATTTTTGCTCAGAACATGAAAATTCTGATGTACTTTGAATGCAACCTTCTCTAAAACAAAAAAGAAAAATCGGAGCGGAACGGAACGCTAAACCGGAACGGAACGATATGTTTAATCGGAGCGGAACGATACAGGAAACCGGAACAGAATTATTTTTTATGTCGGAGCTGAACCCTGAACCCGGAACGAAATTCATTCCGCTCCGCATCCCTGCAAACAGTAATAAAAATGAAACGAAAAATAATTGCAAAAATTGCTCCCTTTTAAGGTTATTCGATGATTACCGAGAAGATATTGGCTTTGTTTTCCTTTACAATGGCACTTTTTATCACTTTTTTTCATAAACGCTGCCACATATAGGTAATTATCATTTTCTGGTAAGATTGACTATGAGAAAATCTTATTGCTTAATTTTTTGAACATCGGTCTGGTATAAAATATCTTTATATTCTTGAGCATTATCATCGTAATCGGCTCTGGTTTCTTCGTAGTACGATTCATCGGTCAAAGATTTATTAATATCGGTAATATTGGGCTGAATGAACGTCAACGGTGATACTTCTTTCAGTTTGGTAGAAAGTACTACGCTGGAACCGTTGTTGATGTCGGAATTCCTCAAAGAATTCGATACAGATACGGAATTAGCATTACTCGTTATGGCACTTCTTGGCTTAGAACTGATAGAAGAAGATACTGAACTAGTGGTCAGTACCACGGAGACGGAATCCGAAGCGTTTTTAGGGGTCGAATGTCGATCAGGAATAGCTCTCGCGAAATTCGAATGGGAAAAATTTTCTAATTTTCGAGGCGCCGCTCGTTCTTCAGCTTCGTCGTCGTTTTCCGAATCCGTGTCCTTTTCTAGCGACATTTTCGAACGCAAAAGGTAAGGTTTATTTTGAGTGATTGTGAAAGTAGAATGAGCAAGTTGCGGGACAGTCTCTATTTTGTACATTTCCACTACGGGCTTACTGGGCTGTATACTCGGTGGTCTGTACCGATTCACACCGGTGCCGGTGCCCTCATTGCCTAAAATTTTATAAGCATATAATGGCTGCACATTTTGATTTGTCGAACTCGCTAGTGTGGGCGAATGATTGGCTATCGTTTTATTAGGTACTTTTTGACTGGGTTGTTTGTTAAAAAAATTATTAACAGGTTCCGCTTTATGAGTCGAATGAGGCGGACTGCGATTAGGCGCTAAATTACTAAACTGAACGTTTTGACTTAGATTAGGCAGCGAATTTGGTAACTTGTTAGAATTCGTTATGAAATGATTTTGAGGCGAATTCGAAAGTTGATAAGGAGGATGAGGCACCGATGACGTTTTCGTCGGACTTGGCTTTTGAGTCGGCGACACGTTCGGTGGAAATTTACTATTCAATTGCGGATCTCGTCGCTTTAAATTTTCTTGAAATGCTTCGTGTAAGGCTAACAATTGAAGAACCGTGTTCGGTGTCGTAGTAGAAATAGGAACAATTTCGGGCCTGTAATGGAATTTTGGCGGATTCGCTGATGGTGTCGAGGAAGGCCTGTGTGATGTTGTGATTGGTTTCGTTGTAGTTGTGGCTTGCGTGGTCGAAGATGATTCGGAAGCGGGTGTTGTCGATAAAGCCGAGTTTATTTCTTCCCAGTCGTATTCAATTTCTTCTTGGATGTCCATAACATTTGGTTTTTGGTTCGGTTCTACCTTTTTACAGCTTCCGTCGTCTTCGTATTCATCGTCGCAGTTGGCTTGATCTCCATCGTGAGATGGATTTTCGTCTTCTGGCTGTATTCTGAAAAAAAAGAAGTAAAATTGAGCAAATTTTTCATTTCACCTATTCGAATTTAAGAGCTTTTGGTTATGGATAAGAATTTGGTTTTTTAATGGGGAGAAGTAAACATGAAAAATAAGTTTCACAAAACTTATTTTTAAATCAAGTAAAAAGCTTGGTCAGATAAGTGTGGTAGGTAAGTAATTTTGATTTCATTTTATTGTATGTATTTAACTATCTCAGCTTTCAAAAACACTTTTTTAAATTGTTTTTTAAAATTATTCAACTTTTCTAAGTAATTTTCTCAATTTTTTAAAAATTATTTGAAAAATTTTGATACTAGGTAATTTATTGTTTTATCTTAAATCTTTCAATATTTTTCTTTTTTTTTTACAAAAATAATTACATTTACATAATTAACCTTTTTATCATTTTTCATTTTTTCTTATTTTGAAATATTTTTCTAAACATTAAACAATTATTGATATTTTTCTTAATCTTTAATTTTTAGGAATACCTACATTATACGTAGGTAATAGGTATACCATGTTCAGGAATTTTTAGTGATAATTACTGCATTCCAAAAAATGTACCTCTGATGGGACAATTTCCCAGCACTTATTTTCCTTCAAACGAATTACGTTGCATAATTTGGAATTCGAAAACCAAAATTATAATGAAGAAAAAAATTAATTCAAAGCAGTTTTTTTATTTGAAAAAAAAGAATGAAATTACCTATGGTTAAAACTTAGGTATAATTATAACGAACCGTCCGAGCATCGCATTTTATTCCCGTTATGTGTGTTGCAATAATCAATTGTCACCGAAATATTGATTCTTATTTGAAAAAAAAAAGTTGATATAAAACAGAATGCAATTGTTTACCCGTATCCTCCGCCATTATTGCCGTACAGTTCAAGATTTAAATCAAAGAAACTTTCACTTTTGCTACAATCTACTTCATCCAATCGTTCGCATACTCGAGTTTCTTGATCAAATACGGTTCCATTCAGACAAAGAAATTTAATATCCGTGATTTCAGCTAAAAACAAACAAAAAAGATACAAATTAGTACCACTTTATCTAAGTCAAATTTTACAAGTATCCGCGTAGGTACCTATGCCTAATTAATTCTAACACACTAATACTCGTTCAAAAAAAATCACAAAATCATAATTATACCCATAAGATGAAATGAATACTAGGTTTACCTACCCACATAATTCATTTATCAAAAACCACATTTCCTATCCCTTTGTAATCACCTCCACCGTAAGTACAAAAACCACAAATTGAAATAAAATCAATCCATCATTGATCATTTTTATTTAATTGCTATATTTGAGCAGTACGAGATACCTAACCTACAGGTCGAATGATAATCTAACAAAAATACGAAGATGATCAGACGGAATTTTTTCATGATTTTTAGGATATTCATCCACAACAAACTAATGGTGTTAATGATTATTATAAAACATCATATTTTCTGCCTCCGGACTTCAGCGAAAGTATTATCTCATCAGTTGATATTTTGACATAATGTGAACGTGATCGGCAAATTAATCACATGCTATTTACCTGAATATAAATTCAACGCTATAAAAGCATACCTATAGACCTCTATACCTACACCATGCAAAGTGCAAACATGAATGATGCGATCAACTAAATTAAATTCTTTCCATTTACTCACATCAGAGTAGAATTTTAGACGTCAAGTCTGACTTTTAAAAATTGGAAAACCCCATTGAAGTGTTGAAATTACGTCAAACTAAAAAATGGCTTTTTGACTTTTTGTCATACTTCTCACTTCAGTAAAAATACATCCATGATTTAAAACTTTTCTTTGAGAGGAAGTTACCAGACAATAATAAGAACCTAGATACTTTCAAACTAGAGATTTATGGGTGGAAAGGGGAAGGGGGATCGGAGAGAAAAAATAACTACGGTAGATACTTCGAAATAATAATCACATTAATAAGAACATTTTTTTTGCAATCTTTCAGAAAAATTAGAAATCATATCTTTTAGTATAATATAAGTACAGGTAGCAGGTACCAACCAAAAAGTAATTATGATTCAGTGACTTTACTAAAATGTAACGTAAAACTTCGAGAAAAAAATATCATGGTTTTATGGAAAATGATAGAAATGTGTCTAGTACTAATTACAATTACATAAGTATAGCTTATATGAAGCATGATTTATTGATTTCTTACTTAGATGTCAGATTTTGAGTGAGAGAAATAATAATAGAAGACGTTTTGTCAAAATGACAAAAAAAAATATAGGTAGATAGGTAATTAACTCGTACATACCGCAGTAGAAAGAATCGACTAGAAAAATTTAATCACCTAATCAAAACCCCATTTTCTTTTTTAAAATCCGGAACTGAGAATTTACATTCATTATTTGAAAGTTTTTTGCTATTTCGCTCGTTCTCATTACACCTTTTTAAAAAAGAAATCACATCATTTCTCATCGACCACAAAAAAATATTATTATGCAATAAAGACGTCCATTTTTGAAAACTTGATTCAAATTAAGTAACTCGAATGGCAGATATTTGATCACTTACATTTCACATAAAATTAGTGAATGATCTACTATTACTTAAAAAAGTTCTACGATAGATAAAATACCAACGAAACCTAATATTACAAGATGACTGACAAAATAATCTGTCACTAATTTTGTATTCTTCATTCAGACATCAGACATTAAAGTTAATTGATTGTAACCTAAACTAAGAGTACTGGTCAATAAGAGGAAGGAGATAATTTACTTGGTGCAAATACGTACAATACATCTACATATTAATTAATTTTTAACTAAAGACGTTTTTCATTTTCCTGTTGTAACACATAATCAATTAGTATATAGGCATAAGTAGGTTATACTCCATAGTACCTTTAACGAATTTAATCTCGATAATAACGCGGTTCCTATATTTATTTAGACGTTTCAATTTAATCCTGAGATTTTTATACGTGTCTGCTTAATTTTATTTATAATAATAATATCACGACGATTAAGTTACGAAAATTTAAACGACTTTAGCAGCTATAATAAAACATTAGAAAAACATCAGCAAAAGAATAATGTTATAAGTGAACTGCTGAATAAGCAGCCTACAACATAATTAAAAGTCATTATTGGCCATTTTTCAATATTACACGACTATACCTAAGTATACAGGTACAAAGTCTCGATACCTAGCATAATAATCTGCATGTTAAGTACGAGTAGAAAGATACCGAACAACTTGCACGAACAATAGGAAATTCTGTATTCTATCATACTTATAATGAAAAAAAATCACAAATTTAGAAGTTATTAATACACCTCTATGCATATTATATTTTAATGTCTAATCGAGTCGATAAAAAAAATACCTATTTATTGCAAAAAATACATAAATTTCAAAATGCCAATTTCGCATAATAAATAAGTTATAGATTTGCAACCTGCGTTATCAATATTTTCGCATCAAATCACTTTCATCTAAAGGCAATAATCGGCGAGTTTATGTAATTACATTCGAGATAAATCGTGGTTTTAAATATTGTGAAATTCTTTCACTACATATAACTTCACTTTGTCTAGTATTTTTGAGGTTTACTGTATGTGCATAGTTATTGTCATGATACGCTTGACGATGGAACGCCCCTATATAAATGACGTTAGGCAATCATACGTACATCTGCACTTATTCGATGCAACCTGACATTCAATTAAATTTTTTTCACCTCTCTCTTTCTCGCAGGTAGCGAGAAATCATCTACAAAAATGCCATTTGTTCTCATTTGAATTTTTCAAGTTGATTGGGCCTCCTGAACATTTTGTTACTCCAAATTGGACTGGGGGCCTTGAATCCATTGTCGGTTTATATTTTGTCAACCTATATTTTTTCACAATTCTCAACGAAAGACGAGGAGGGATTCATCACTCATCGGGTATTTAGGGAGTGGGGGATTTACCAAGACCACGGACGATGCTGAGATACAAAATTCATCTGTATAATTTGTTCTGATCACCCACACTCGATCGTTACACTTGCATCGTATAAAAGGTATTCGTTGACATAACACTTCCATGAAAGATAAAAATCACTTCCTATAAAATAAAATAAAAACTACATCCATTATTTTCGCTTTTTAAATCGCTGACAATGGCAACACGGTTCTTACGATTCGTTTGTAATAATATTACGAAGTTCTCATGACAATCGATTCGGTCAAATTACAAGGTGACTGCTTACAATGTACGAATAATCTACTTTCCCTATGAACCATGCAGCACATAACTCTCGGTCTCATCGCCTGCCCAAAATGTTGGAAATTATGTGCTTGTTTAACGCGTTACTAAGTACGCCTAATGCACGATTTGACCCGTGACCTTATGGTATTTAGGTTAAATCAGTCTGCTTTACGATGACGATTTCGAATCAGATGCTCTTCGCAGGTATGAATCTTGCAATATTTCAGTCTATAACCTTTCTCGCGGTACATATTGTCGTTCAGGAAGGAATACTATGTACAACAGAGTGTTTTCTGTTTCGTGATACCTTTTTTCGCCTATTCATGACTGTGGCTCGATATAGATACTATCAGGTAGGTACATAAGTGCAATAAAATCTATCGAGGAAATTAATTACTTCATGGAAGCACAATACATACACTCGGATACCCATACCCAGGTACAAATAAACCGTAAGTAATAAGGATCTCGTGAGATAATTAATAGCCCAAATATTTAGCAAATGAAATAACCATTATAACAAGAAGTAATCTATTGAAAGTGAATTTTTATCGACAAGGCGAAGTAGGTATACCTATACCAAAGTATTATGTAGATATTATATGTACCTAGGTATAGGTATCTATAGATGATACAATAGCGATTTCATGGTGTATAGAAAACCGCACGAGATTCCTTAAGGATATTTTAAATCTATTGAGAAACTTTTCTTCAATTAGCTTTGAAAAGACGATCATTAACGTCGTTTAATTTTTTAAAAGATTAGTAATTTCGACAAACGCGGTCGCAAATACGAAAGATAAATTATCCTAAGTACATCTACTACGTAGGTACAGGTAGATAGGTATATGTGTATATCTTCACATCAATTTCATTTTCACTCCCAAACGTGCCAAAAGCAATTATTAAATAACTACAAGAGCGAAAAATTAATTTCCAACTACTGGCACGACACGATACACGTCAGTCATTCCTAAAGCTATGATGTAGTTGTTTTCTTCAATTAACCTTAATGATGGACATAGGCTACTGTACTATATTCACTCCATCTTACTGCGGAAATCTTTCCCTTTGGTGGAGATTCTTTTGAAAAATATTTTTCCCGAATATAATCGCATTATGAATTCGACGAAGCCTACTGGATCTTAACATGGACATACTAGATGTACTCTCGTATAATAGGAAGTGATCTGTACTTACATTTTTGTCCAATTGTACACACGTGAAACATTTGACAGCCCGTTTCGACATCAGCGTAATATCCTCCTATTACTTTTCCTTCGCATGAAAAATTCGTATCGGGTAAGTTATCGAAATCTAAATACTGAACAAATAAAATTAATTAGCCAAATTAATATCTACGTAAAATATGGTTACAAACTAATATCTTTATTTATAGTATGTAATTTTAATAGGCGTTTATAGCAATTTCAACTTTTCGTTACCTAAATATTTACTTAATTCATCTCGAGTTTCAAAATACTACATAAGAACACATATGTGTGCGTATATAGTCGATATTTCCAATCGAATATATTGGTCAATTACTACATACTTGTACTCGTATACCACGTGTACCGATTGAACTTTCAAATAATCTACCTATCCGAATAAATACTCGTTTTCATCAGAATCATCGCATAAGCTTATAATATAACCAGTTCAAGGTTCAACTCATTCAACCCTGTAATAGGTCTATCAGTGACCGCAACTTTGATCACAACTTCTGAATTTTTTTTCACTTCAATTCTGATAGGTAAGTATAGTACGTGGATGTTCTTTGAAATATTCATTAATATACCTAGGTAAGTAAATTGCAAATCGTGCATTGGCGAATCTTCCTTCGTATATTCAGTGAACAATTTACAAGCCGTAGTAAAGAAAAGAAATCCCATGAAAACAAGACACGATCTGAGCAGTACCTATTTCATTTAGGAAATTAACCTTTTTGTCTAAATTATTATAGTTTATGGATATATTTGCCCGTAGGTTCCAAAAAGCTATTTCTCATAATTTCTTTCCTGCGTGACAAATAAAGCCAAGGATCAGAATACGAGACCTACAGCAACGATTACATTATAGAATCTTATTAAATTCGTTTGTACAGATAGGTGAGCACCTATCAACGCATGTAGTACTTACGTGTAGGGCAAAAATCATGGAAATTATGTATATTTAAAGGGAAAATTTATATCAGAATATTGAAAGAAATTGCGGTAAGAAAATTAACGATAACTGGACATTTTTTGTCAAAAGTAATAACAAAATATGTAGGTATTCGAGTTGATTGGGGAATACCAAAAACTTGCTGAGTTACATAATAGGTACCTACAGACAGGTAGGATGCTTAAGTACCTAAGTGTACAAGCACGAGACAACGTGAGATGCATTTTGAAAAATGAAAGTAAACAAATGAATCAATTCACAATTATCAGACTGCTTTTTTTTTTTTTTTTTTTTTTCAAAAATGACTTTAGGTAGGATGGAAATAATTATACTACTATAATAAGTTAAGTGGTTTAAATAGCCCTGGCATGATAAAAATAAAATCCCTGCCAATTTTTAATAATGATCTAATTTCAAACTATACACGTTCATTTGAATTTTATAAGGTAATGATATACCTAGTGTACAACTGCAATGTTTTATAAGAAATAGGTAACTCATGTGTGTGTGTGTGTGAATGTTATGCAATAAGACATATTAATGAACATACCAAGATGCATAGGTAAGCAAGGTCAAGGATACATACATAGTATATTATAGGTTATTATAAAATGCTATAAGTAATTTATGTGAGGTAAAGAAGACAAATTTTTTTAGAGTCTTTTATAACTCGGTGATTTATTCTAATATTATAACATAAAAAACCTCGGTATGCTTTTTTTTTTGGTCTGATCCCGTCAACGTGAAAATAGTGCACCTACGAATTTTTATGTAGTCGTGTTTCCTGATATTTTCAAAATTTCGGTCATAGACACTTATATCTGTGGCTGAATTCTAGGTGAAAAATTAGAAACTCTCGCAAAAAATCTAGAACCACCAAAACTGCGACTTTTCTCACTGATATCAACATTTGGTCTCAAAATGTAACCGAACAAAGAATAACTTCAGTTTCCAAAATAATAACCTGCAGCCAACCTTATCAATTTTTTTATTTATTTACACAATGATTGATCTCATTAGGATTAAAACTCATTCCTTGTAACTTTTTTGATTGTGGAGCAGAAATTTTTTGTGGCCAACTGTATTGGATTTTATGCTGCAGTAAAAAAATGAGTGTCATTGATGATTAAATGGCCAAAAGGTTTTCTTGCTGTAAATTGAAACGTAGCAGAAAAAAAGTTTTCAATAACAAATTTCGAAGCAAATAATAGTGGTAGCCAAATTTCTAAAAATTCTGATAAAATTATCAGCGATAGAAAAGAAACTACTGAAAAATAATATATTATTTGCTAATTTGTTTGTGGTCTTCCCTGAATTTAAAAAGATCGTTGTTGAGCTCAAGAAAATTTGAATCAATGCAGGATCACTTCGACTCTTTTAACTATTTCATAGCCAACCCACAATCACCATAAAGGAGTCAAAATTACTCAGTTTCATCCTATACACAGGTAAATTGACTATCATGCCATAACTAAATGCAAAAAAACGAACATTTTCCTCCACCCCGACCCTGCCCAAGATTAGGAACATTCTACAAAACACCCTAAAATGGGAAAATTTTGCGAAAGTTGAGGGCAGGGGCTCAAAACTTCTTAAACATTTTTATAATCAAAATACCTACCCAAGTCAACCGAAGTACATACATATGCAAGAGCTTCAAACTGCCCGGGATCATCAAGAATTTTTTGTCACTTTAAAATTAAATGATCGCACAGTTTTGGAATTATTAAATAGGTAAGTAAGTATAAAGTAGAAACGCATTGAACAGCTTCGGCGCTGGACAACAACCAAAACTTTCACGGAATATCCTTAACTTTGAAGCAAATGCAGGAATTTTTTAGGATCTGTGGGGCCAGGTTCAGAACACCTTATATATGTAGCTACCATGCATAATCAATAGCATTTCATTTTAAGAAAAACTAGTTTGAAAATCGTAAATGACGAATTATTTCTTAACTTTGAAAGCATCCAAAGCAGGCATTATGAATATGTATAAATGTATAACGTCATTAAATAACTTAATTTCTCGCATAACAAAAAAAAACCCATCGATTTAAGGTCAATAGGTATGTACTTACTCCAGGTTCCACGGCGGAAACCAAAAAAACATTTTCATATTTGCTCCAAGGTAAATTCCACAATATCGCTCCTAAAACACATAATACGTACGTCATTACAGTCCACATTCATAAATAAACAGATCATCAAAATTTTACAAATATTTCAAAATGTAGGTAGGTCGCGTCTAGACAAGTGAATGTATAGGTATAGGTAGGTATATGTAAGCATAAATTTTGCGGTAATGCATGGATGAACTTTTTTGTCTAAATTGAATCGAATTATTAAATCCAGCTTGATGAAGTGAATGGCATAGTAAAATAGGTACCTACATCTCAAATTTAAAAGCGTCATCTAGTGAAAACTGAAATTGTCCATGCTCTTTGGGTGGATATGTTATAGATGATGCATTTTATTGTGAGTCCATCCACATTCATTCATCTGGGTTGATTTATTATTAGCTCACTTACTCATTGCATTTCCTTCCCCATCGTCAACAATACACACTTCCATAGTTACCCAATGTTAATGAAACCTCATAAGTTGGAACTTGGAAGCTAGGCACTTCTGATTGCTCAGGTAGGTATGGCTATACGTGTTATACTCGTATTCGTAATGTTTGCGAGGTGAATTGTTAGTCTATCAGATATACAAAATACAAAAGCTAGTTTGACAAACGATTTCAGTTTAAAGAAACGACGTCCATATTCTCATGATTTTTCAATTTTGCCATTTACCACACCCTTTCATGACATGGTTTGTCAGTAACCACTTTACGATTGTTGATTGACTAACATACACTTACACACAAATAGCTCACAAGACGAGTGTGATATAAGTGATAAACGAAATTGACGATAGTTTTTTACGCACCGTTTAACGGTATATGTAAGAAGAAGTAGACGTTTCACCGATAGCGATTCGCCATATTTGGATGTAGTTTTGTTTACATACGTACCTACAATTTTTCATTCAGCACGCTTGCATTTAATTGTTAATGATTTCATTGTTGCGCCTACAAATTTTCATTTCTAAATTTTCGATTGCTTCGTTTTATTAACTGATTGCCTCAGTCATTTACAACGAATGTAGGGTACCTATTTCGTACCTGATACCTTATTTTTAGAGTCAATGTGTATCTACGGTACAGTAAAAGCGTCGAGTGTCCAATAATTTTAAAATGTTTAAAATACGAGTGAAAAAAGGCAATAAAGTAATGTAATTCTGAAAAATATTTTTTTTCTCTTTCATTCTCTTCACTTTCTTTGTGTGGGTATATGAACCTAGATTTTTGCCTACTTCCTTGAAAAATCAAGGTTGAACTAAAAATAATGCATAGGTATACATATATACAACTTGAATATCTTACGGGAGGATTTACTTGGTGTTTGTTGATGTAACTACCAGCCTACCTATATCGTTAATACATGGTCTAGCTAGATATGCCATACTCATGCAACTAAGCACTTATAGGTACCTGGGTGGTAGGTACAAACCTGAAAATTGAAAAAAAACTTGGAAGGACATATCAGGAAGCGTGAAAGATCAGCAGGGTTAGCAATAATTTGATTGCCTTCTCCTTCTCACAAGAGTGGAACATCTATGAAATTTTGAAAACGTCAATGATTTTTTTTCAGTGACTACCTGATTGGCAATTTGTTCTGTCAGCTTTTTAAATATGACTGGGAATATGACTACTGAACGAATCTGACGACGAAACGGAACTAATGTGACTGGGCTTCTACTGGGGATATGACAACTGTTATTATTGGCGAATGGGTCCAATTTTGGGTTCCAAATAGTGCATATTAGAGCCAAAACCTATAATTTACCATATATGACGATTCCATTGCTCATAAAAAGTGGACTTTGAATATTTATTTACCATTTTAAAAAAATTTCACCAAAAAGTAGTCAGAAAAAACAAAACTGAGTGGTGATATGATTGGTGATCTGACTGGTCTTAATTGTGTTCCAAAGAGGAAGCAGTCATATTGTATTTTATTGCTTTCTGATTGGTTGTCATTTCTGAGGTTATGACTGGGAAAATGACAGTCATATTTTTCAAATTTTTGCCAATCGGGTAACCTAATGGAGGAAAAGTGAGAAAATAATGATAATAAAGCTGTGTAGGATTTTTAAAAAAAATAGTCATCATGCAAAAGGAAAAGATAAGGTGTTCCGTTATGTTCATTTTTGCCTCTCATGTTATCATCAGTCATTTTTTTAAAAATTGAAAAATTGGGAATTTTAAATTGTGTCTTGGAATAAGGTTTTAGTTTTAGTGACCAAAATCACATTTCCAAGAAAAATACAATTAAAGTTTGATATCGGTTCTTCGGTAATTTTTTTACTTTTGAAAAAGCTTTAAACAGCTTCAACTTTTTTTAAGAGCAAGATAGGAGTAAGATTGTGATTTTTGAATTTTTGGAACATTTTTACATGAAAATCCTCCAAAAAGTAGAAATGGTTTTTCAGTCACTTTCACTTTTTCACAAAAACGCGTTTCAAGTTTTGGTGTCCATTTTTTGGAATTTTTTATGCTTTTGAAAAAGCGTGAGTTGTCAACTGTTAACGGCTTTACCCTACCTTTTTTTGGAAGGAAGATGCAGGAGTCGCGGTTTTTGAATTTTTGGGACTTTTTTTACATAAACATCCATCAAAAGGTCAAGCAAGATTTCTTGGTCACTAACACTGAAACCTTATGTAGGTAGAGGAGAGGTACATACCTACTCCATGACACTTGAATTTGTAAAGAATAAATCAAGAAACCTTATTCACAGTCTGTCAATTTTAATTGAGCTGAAATTTCAAATTCAGCTCAGTGAAAAATAAAAAGTTGTATAACTTGATTTTTCGAATTTAGGTATGTACACATAGTATCTACCTACATAATTTTTTTAATAATGAAAGCTTAAATTAGTGTGATTAAATTCTTACAAAAAGGGCTAAAATGGTGAGACAAAAATTGAAAATTTTAAAAGCTTCTTTGTAATATTTTTAACTGTATAAATACTTTTTTACTCCATAGTGGAATGCTCAAAACTTTATAAGTTTTTTTTAGACTTTTCTTGTGAAAAATGTAATATGTAATAGTGTATTTTTTGACTACTAACCATTCCTACTTTTTGGGTCCTGTAAAATGAATTTAAATATTTGAAAACTCTAAAAAAAAAATTTGGTCTCCAAATTAGTTTTGTTAATTTTTTTCATACTTGAGTAGGTATAGCCAAGGTGAGTAATTCTTTCATCAAAAATGAAGATACGAGTACCTAGATTCTTAATCTCTTCTCACATTTAAATTGTTCAAGTTTGCACGAGTTGAAATGATTTGATTGGATCGAAGAGTAGCAGAATTTATTTTCCTGTGGTCACCGAGGGGAGGGAGCAAAATAGAAGAAAAAGGGCTTAAGTAGGTACCTATCTACTTTTACTGAGATAAAATAAAGGATAAATCTAGTATAATATAATTATAATGTTGATATTCTGCTTTTACTCGTAATTGGCTGATCTTTAATTTTATTGAATGCTGTATTATTTTAGGCAAATCTTATTAGTTTTATTAATTCAGTTTTTAATGACTAAAATCGTGAGTATGAATAATTTTGTCGCAATTTAGGTAACCTTACAATTTTATTGGAAAATTGAATTTTTTATTCTTTTGAATGAAATCGCCAATCACTTCAACTTTTCGGCTTTTCAGGATGAGTTTCATACTTGAAATAAAATTCTACTTTTTGTAAAAAAGGACATCTCCTTTTTCGAAAAACGAATGTACTGCAGGGTATGAAATGATTGAAACACATGGTTTTCAATTTTTCAAATAGCTACATTACAATCATACACCATGTATGTACTTGCACTCTGCATTTCTCTCATCTCATAGCGATAGTTAGGTACATTTGTCGATCATCATACGTAGGCAAGTAGCATGATGCATGGAACACAGGTAGGTATAGGTACATAATTGTCGGCACTTAATAAAGCGTTACACAGTAAACGATATTTTCACTCGGTAATACCTTATGTAGTCGTTGTATTGTTATTTTTTTGACTAACTGTACTTACCACCAAGCTCTTTTAAACTAGAACTATTCGCGTATATTTACGTAACGGAAGCACAGGGTTCGTAAACCATGTGATGTAAAAACTCTATACACTTCAATTATAATTTTAGAACATAGATGACTCTATGAAATAAAGAATATGCTTACACGCATTCAAATTAGACTGAAGTACGTTGAATGGTTGAACAGATTCTCAACTGATGAGGACTTGCCCGCTAATTGGTTAATGAAAACTATTATTTACCTTGTTCGTGACCGGAATTTTTACACTAAAACTTACTTTCGCGTAATGTGTGAGTTTAAAAAAAAAATCAAATACGCAAGATTTTAAAATGATCGAATTACTTTATCGTAGAATGTCTCATAGGTGCGGGTTCAGGTTCGGTTATTTACCTACATCACCTATCTACTATATGTAAACTAATATGTACGTATTTGAAAAACAGTCTCACAAAACTTATGCAAGTAGGTAGGTAGCTAAGGTATAGCTATGCTCTTAACTTTTGACACGTAAGCGGTTTATAAAACTGATCCATCACTAGACGATCATTATAACAATATGCCATTTAAAGCACCGATGATTAAGGAAACTTTCATATTTTATATGAGAAATGTAACACATCTTTCATGCACTTTCTCATTGTTTTAAAAACGAATTTGGTGAAATACCATGCCTTGTACAAACGCTTACCTTATAGACATAAGTAAGTAGGCAGTTAAGTGCACTTATTCGAAACAAATTTACTGCAAAACGGACCCATAATAGATATTTACCTACTCGATCTTTCTCCCGGAATCGAATAAAAAAATAAGTCAGCGGTTTGTTTATTCGATGAAAATAAACTACCTACCTAACCGCAAATTATACTATCGGCACTAAGTATCACAAATTAAACCTCTAAACCTCATGAAATGAATTTTAAACGATTGATCTAAATTAAACGACATCGTAACACCTACGATTTTTGTAATGAATTCTCACGATACATACATATATCAATGCGAGTATATAGGTACCTAAATAAGTATGTAGTTTACATTTTACGATCTTTATTCACCTATATTCGGACGATAAATTTACGTAATTTTCAAATAATTAAAGAAATGCTTCGTTAAATAGCTTACATTACTCTTATACTAATACGTATGATAAAGGAATGTAGTTGGACGAGTTCATACTTTCATAAAAAAAAAAATTATGAACGTTGAATTTTGCACGTTCGCTGGCAAAAAACGATCGAATATAAATCAGTGATTTTTTATAAATGCGATAAAAATAATTTTGATGGGTCAGTTTATTCCAATGGGTTAATTTGTACGTCTGCGTATCAATAGTAGGTAATTTTTTTAAAACAAATTAGGCAGATTTGGTACCAATAGGTCATATTTAACCACAACGTTACATTTTCTTGTAAAAAAATTACCATCAATTTTTTTTCAATGTAGTTATCCCACCAAAAAAATTATTTTTTGCACAAATTATCATAAAATATTACCAAACATAGGAATGTAAACTTATTGAAATGGAGATACGCCTGTCGTCTATTAATACTAAAAGTACTTACTACGATGAATTATCCATGACTTCTGAGAATTTATCAGCAAAATATTGGTCATCTTATTGAGCATTAACAATACTTAATTCACCAAAAGTTAATTTCAAACTTGACAGTAGGTGATTTACAAATGGGAGGAGAGCAATATTTATCTCACCCTGTCGTTTTGTAAAAAACAGAAAATTACTATTTTATTTCCTACAAAAAAAAAAAAAAAAAAAAAATGAATCATGGTATACTGGCCGCGGGCAAGTCCTTCAGTAAAAGTTTTCAAGCATGAGAATGTGATTTTTTTTGCAAAATTTCCACAAACAGAATTTTTACAATTTTTCAAGCGCGAAATGATGAAAAAGAATACCATCAACTATGTCTGCAATTTTGTAATCGTGTTATTATTATTATTTTTTTTTTTTGAAAAAAGAAAAATAGATGAAAAATTTACTATTGAAAAGTACATATCCGGTTGTATGTACTTACAAAAAATTTTGGTCCGAATAAAAAAAAAATTGAAACAGCCTGCAGCCCCTCCAACTAAGTGTGTCCAAATTGGTAATGTACAGCATGAGATGTCATAGGTGTACATTTTGTAGACTTTTTTCATTAACATACTTAGGTAATGAATTAATGACACTGAATTATGGATCGTCGGATTCATTTTTCTAAAAATTTCGTCGGTTTCTTATTGAAAAAGTAATTTCGGGTTTTTAAAAAAAAGAACCAATAGTAGATAACTTTTGATCATAAATTAGTAGATAATAAAAAGTAACCCGGGTCGAAAAAAGTAACAAAGTCACTATAAACACTAACCACCCTATTATACCTGTGATAATTTTTAAAATTATGTCTTTTTTTATAATCTAGGCTTTAAGAGCTCTCTAGCAAATTTTAATCCCTCACAATTTTTCTCATTTTTTACCTTCGTCGTGGCTGGAAGTTCAAATTCAACTGTTGTTGCTCGTTTGCCCCTTCCGCTTTCAAAGCAGGCAATATCTTCAACTCAGGTTTTTTTTTGTAGAACTCGGTTACCCACATGCTAATTTCTGATTTTGGTCACTCAGTTCTCAGGTTGCCTTCTCACACACCTCGTATAAAATTCAAAAAAGTGATTGTTAGGTAATGTTATAATAAGTCTTTGAGCAACGCAAAAAAAAACAATGAAATATTTCAATCAATCAATTTTTTGCCAGAAAGTAGATCAAATTATGTGTTGCACACAGAATATCATAAAACATGCACGTACATAATATGTAAAGAAAAAAATGATAAAATTGAAGAAAAAAAATCTCAAATATTTTCTTTTGCTCATCGTAAAAGAAGTGAGGGTCATGAATCACATGGTAACTGATTCGACCTACAGCTACGGTAACATTTATGCAAGTAATAAACCAAGCAGTGGAATCAACTCAACGAAAATATCTCTTCGCAAAAAATTACATTCTACTCGCGTACCATTCATACCAGTGGTTCCTATGATTATAACATATAGCATGATATCTGTATAGTAAAACCTTACTACGAGTATATACTATGATGTGCGGCTAAGTCTACGCATACATACCTGTTAAGAAAATAACCAATAACATAGTGTATAAACCATGAGCAGGCCAATATCCTCTTCACCCCATCTGCAATTAATTAAAAATAAAATCCAAATTAGACGGACGTAAGCATTTGAATAATTTTTTTATCATATGTATTCATACTTATTATGGGTAATTTTTATTGACAATTTCATTTAAAATTATTTTGACGCTTTCTTTATTTTATTCAGGTCAGTTTAGATATCGTTAAACAAAACGAATTAAGTACTTTTAACAGTGCCTTCTGGCAATTGTACAACCAGCACGAACATTTTTTCTGACATTTCTTCTTCCTAGACGATTCAAGTTTATCTTCGCAGATTACATCGCATAAATATTATCCTGCCTAAACTCAAATTACCGCTCGTTCACGTTTAGAAAGAGAAAATTAAAAACTTATTGCAGCAGCGAAATATATTTTTAGTGATAATTTTTGTCAACCTACGATCAACGAGTTTCACTTCAAATTTTCTCGTCGTAATTCTCAGAAATATAAATAGGTACCTAAATGGGCATTATTAAGGCAAGTGCGTGTTTCATTTTTTAAAAAGATGAAATGCGTTTTCGAAGAACTTAAAATTGTTTCAAATTCGAACGTACCTAACGGTTCAGCTTATAAAACCCTTTTCACTAAAGTAATAGGCACATACATATTATGAATCAAAGTATGTAGGTAGATAAAGGTGTGCTTAAATAAGCTAAATTTGTACGTATGTAACGTTGCATTTACAAATAAGTACACAGATTATGCATCTGCATAAATCGTTGGACAATCTAAAATAACTATTAGATGCCTACATAATTTCACATATGCATATAGGAATTTGTACATCTAAAACGATTACAATAAATTGATATTTCATCGATAAAAAAAATATCTCATTTCGATACCGTTAAGAAACATTGAATAAATAAGTTTTCTTTTTTTTTCAACGCGAATACATATTAGATGTAAGGTAAGTAGAGGTACCATGAAGTAGGTAGAGGTACATGATGAAGAACGCGAAAATGATACAGGCAGGTAATTTCAAACATACCAAGAGACTATCGGCCATTAATTTTCACGCGATTTATACTCGTAGATCTCTTTTGAATGACCTTTGAAACCAATCGAAGAATTGAATTACGTAAGTAATTTGTCCGGCCAAATTCATGCCGTTGGATATTGAGTTTGATTGCGTACCATATTGTATTGTATATACACAAAACGTCGACACCTTATCTGATAAAAGGGAAGTTCAGTCCGACCTGAACCTTGAAATTGACCAGTAATGCGATATGTTATGTGAAGAGACTTATTGTTTTCTGGGAATAGTAAATTTTTTGCTCACATTTTTACGTTAAACGATAATTCTTTCAAGGCTACTGAGCAATACGAGTTTTATCTGCAAGAAACATCAAACACTTGAGTAAATATTCCGATGGACGACTGGACTTTCCCTGTCATTTACACGAATAGCGAGCGAAATAAGTTACAAAATTTCCAAATCTGTTAGATACCTATTTATTATTGAAAAATTCGTAGTTCGTATTGTTTGGCGTATTTTCAGTTTTTTTTTTATTTCAAAAGTTGAATAAAAATATTACAAATACAAATAGTCTCCCTACGTAAGATCATTTTTGAGACCCACTGGCCCAGTTGACCTCGAAAAAGTTCAAACAAATCTACAGTGGATTAAAATTTTTTTTAGAAAAAAAAATGTTGATTCGACATTTCTTAAGTAAATTTATTAAATCCTAAACCGGTACATATTATAATTATTTTTAGTATCAAAATTCGGTTTAGAATTTCATCAGCCTTCTACCCAGACAATGTACGTAACGTACTACGTACATATGTGAATGATGAAATCCTTGCTTTTGCTCCAAATTTCTGCAGACCTGCAACTAGGGCGTCCAGGTAGGAAGCATTTGAAAAACTCACCCACTTTCCAAAAAAACTCGTGATTTTTCTGTTTTTATAAAAAAAAATTAAGAAAATCTTGAAACAAAAATGTTTTTTTAGAAAAATTTCTAAAAGCTGCAAGTACATAGGTACATACAAATGCTTGAAGATTCAAACATGTGCCAGATTTTCCAAACTTACACATGTCTATTGTCTTGTATGAAAAAAATTACCCAATTTTGAATTTTTAAAATGTAAAATGAGAAGTGTTTGTAAGTATCATTGAAGAACACCAAATTTTTTATTTTATTTCTGAAATCATGGGTACCTCTAAACCTTCATTTTCAAATGAGTTATCTGCGTTAAAAATTTAAATCTTCTATTATACAAGCATCCTTCAGGGTCCTTGAAATCTCAAAGTTTTCAAAAAAGAATTTTCTTCCTAATTTAAAAATCAACTGATGAAAAAAATCAACTGAGTTGCCGAAACGTTGCAGATACATAGGTACCTGCTTGGATTTTTTTTACCATATTTTTATTTTTCAAAGGTTTTTGTAAGCTATAATTTTTAATTTTTCCAAATAGCAGACAAAAAAGTCTTAACGTTGGGTCTTGGAACACGTTGAGAAAAATATACATATACGCATTACGCAGTCTTCTCACGAAAGAAATATTGAACTACGAGTAGGTAAGGAGAAAACATTCTAAATTCTGACTTTTCCAATCATCATCTTTTTGATCATGTTTTGAACAAAAACCAATACAAAGCAAACATTTAGCTTTCTTCGGTATTTCCATGTCGCAAAAACAATTGAAGACGTCATAACAAAAAGGGGTATATATGACATATACCTATGTCCTTTTTGAGACGAATCCATATTGTTATTCTTCAGACCTTCCTCTATCATATGAGACTACCCCCACTTCACAAAGTCGAAAAACCAGTGAGATATCGCCATTTTAAAACTGCGAAGTCGATTAAAAATTTACTTTTTCAGAGATAATGGGTTACTCATGGTCGATTTTGTGTTGTCAACCATTATTTACCTGGTTTAAATCCAAAAATTTGCTCAAAAACATTTTTAAATCAATAAGAAAAAAAATTGACCAAAAAAACTTGTCTTTTTTGTTTGTTTTTTTGACTCAACATAGCGATCTTTTTTCAGAGATAATGGGTTACTCATGGTCAATTTTGTGTTATCAACCATTATTTACCTGGTTTAAATCCAAAAATTTGCTCAAAAACATTTTTAAATCAAAAAAAAAATTGGCCAATTTTTCGCTTCAAAAAGGACATATAATTCGAAATGTTTGAGCGCTTACCGCTAACACACAGTTTCCTCCAGACTGATGGTGCATAGCATTTCATATAGTTGGATAGTGGGAAAATAAGATAAAATCGTCACCATGTTCAAATATGCACATTTCTAAACTTCACAAGCACTCAAACTTTCAAACAGTTTTTTCTCAAAATACAACTTTCACACATATGTCCTTTTTGCTATGACGTCTTCAATTATGAAGTTTTAAAACTTCTCAAAAGTTAAACACAATTTTAAAAATTCAGCGTCAGATGAATTATAGTATCAGCTATCGCGAATTTCTCATCTTCCCCTCCAGATTTCCTCCAATAAAAAATGTAGGTACATGCACCTTTAAAAAACAAAATTTTCCATTTTTATTTAAGATTTCTTCAAAAATCATAACATTTAACTGAAATAATGAAATAATGACTATTGAAAATTCTCTCTCGAAATCGAATGCATTTTCCAGTCTCTTTCTAGCTGACGTTGAAATTTTGCCAAAATCTGTAAGAGGCTAGTTTTTTTTCATGTTACCTATGATAGTCAGCAAAATGTTGAAAGGTCGCCTCAAGTAGGTATCCTATGGAAATGCTATGGATTTTTGCAATTAGAATTTTGGACTTATCTTTGACTATGCTTTAAAAAAAGAATTCACTCATCAACTTATCGCTTGCCCCAAACGCACACAAATTTGCAAAAATTTTCTTTTAAAAATTGCTTCCGTTCAAATTTTTTACAGGAGAAAATGTCGTTGGTGTACATTTTTTCACTAGCATTTTCCAATTCGGGGATACCTCAGAACAATTACCTATATTAGGTACCTATTTATGGTATTTTTATAATTAAAACTACACTTCGAAGATGAGATCTTCAAAACACGGTAGGTACCATCTGCCTAGATACGTAAAAAATACTGATAAAATTTTTTATTTATCATTGTGATCAATTCAATTTTCAATTTCAAAAAATACCATTCAAGAGCATAAGAATAATACGATAACCCTTACACACTATACTCCTATAAGAGCAAGAACCGTTTACTTTTCTAACTTGGTAGGTACCTAATATCCTTGTCCTAGAAGAGAATCGAACCCTGAACCTCTCTCACATGTTTAGTGGTTAACTAATGTCGTAAATCATACTTGGAAAATTCGCATTACGAGTGCGCATTGCAGGAAAAAAATTGATACCTAAACGTTCGAATTAAAAAGGTTAATTACGTAAACATTGCAATAGCAATAGTATACCTATAGCTACCTAAAGAGAAATGCACCCATGCAGTGTAGTGTCGTTGTATCCTAATCAAAAACATTTACCTAGCCATTTTCTGTCAAATTATAAGATCATTAACGAGTAAATATCGAGCAAAAAAGGAACCAAATATTGGAGCATGACTTTCAGTTTCTATAAATATATTTTCAAGTCTCCATCTCCACCAACTATACCATACATATTTGCTTATATGTAGTAACAGGAAAACGATAACAAACCACTCCTTCAGTACAATCGTAAGTACAACAACTTTTAACCTACCAGGGTTTTTACTCGTACATTTAATACCTACATCAATTATTTAATTCTATTGTTTAATAAATTTCGAGGTTGTACAGAAAATTAAGCTAATGTCTTATAGGTCACACTTATTTTGCCGACAGCTAAATGAAAGATATTTGCATAAATCGTGATAAATATCGCTCTTGTCTTTTAATTCGTTCGAATATTAGAAAAAAAAATACAGATATGTAAAGTTACAACAAAAACTTATTCATAAACTTAGGGGCTATGCACACCACATGTCTAGAAGAAATGGCTAGAGGGTTTTGTAGGCGTAGGCGATGTATTCGTCAATGCTACCAAGTTCGATATTTTCCACGTTACTGGTTCCATAAATAGATTATAGCTTTTGGCAAATTTATCGCGCTCATGATATTGATTTTCCGATAGGTACATATTCGAATCACCTAATTTATTATAAATCAGTTATCATTGGGTAATTTTTCATACTGCATAGATATATGTACCATGTATTAGTACTTATAATGATTGTAGCATTTACTTTATGTACCGGATGCTCAGAAAGTTTAATCGCAATTTTATGATCTGCCAACAAAACGTCTCTATTTCAGTTCTCCAGGAATTCATCAAAGAATAAGGCGAAGCGTACCGATACTTCCCCATACCCCATCGCAAGTTATTCCATAAAGTTACTCAAACTGCTAATAAGAAAAAATATGGATCAATCAGTCGTCAATTTATTGTCAAATTTTTAATATGCTCCATGAAACAGCATGGAAAATTGAGTAAGCAAACTTTGTTCAATGAACTCTAAATTTGTTTAGACCCAAGCGGCAAAGTGTACTGCAGAGGTTCAAAAACATACTTAAATTATAAAGATACGTAATACAGATGGCTCGTCATACTAATCAATTAAAGATCGACATAAATTCGTATTTGTACAGATAACTAGTTGAGTACCGAGAAGATATGTAGACCATACCTACCTATTTTGTATTTGCCCAATACACAATACCAATGCAATTACGATCATTAATACCTAGGTAAACATTTACCCACAAGGTAAAAAAAATATCAACAACTTGGTACAGATGTAATTAAACAGTGAACGCATACCTAATCATAAATTAAGCAATTATCTTTGTTAAAATGAATGTTAGGTACACCTATAAGTACGTAATAAGGTACAAGTTTTTAGTGTCTCATCAATGGATTTTAGGTCATAGAAAATTATTTTTTGAAAAAAAAATTATACAGAAAACGGTGTTTTGTAAAAGGTATTTCAGAATTACGAGTATTAGTGTTCCCAACCATAGAATTGGTTTTTGATTTATTTTTCTCGTCTTATCCGCGTGCTACTACTTATTATAAAAAATGAGTGTTCTATGGTACGAGTGAAAAGTGCATTCTTTTCAAGAAAATACGAGTCATCATTAACGTGAAGGAAAAAACACGTTTCCACACATGATCGAGTGAAGGGATATAAATTCCAAATTTGCCACTTCTTGAAAATACTTATTCAACAAAAACACTGATGTCGTATGAATTTGAAAGCTTCCTGAATGAAGAAAAAATTTAGATGGTAGTTACATATTATTTTTAGAATACCTATGTACCTATCAAATTTAGTAGAACGTTGAGCAAGTCAGGTACACTAATGAAATGAAGAAATTGAATCATGTCACAGTGAATACGAATTTTACAACAAAAAAGGCTCATTTTTATAAGCCAAGTTCGTCACGTACCAAACCCTCAAGGTTTACATGGTCCAAACAAATCAAACGGGAATCAACTCACCTACAGCCCCTAAAATTATGCAACCTTTTCGATTTTTTTTTTTTGCTAATTTTTGCCAAAGTACTTAGATACCTGCTTACGTTTTTTCTCAACTTGAAAAATTGCTCTGATCACTGGTAAAAAAAAAATGAAGGTATTTGCAATAAAACGTATTTCCGGGTTGATACTAATCTAGACATAAATTTTGGCCAAGTAAATCACTCCAAGAGGGAGGGGAGGTTAAAAGTTCCCAACATCGCATCATTCAATTTTTAAATCAAAATTATGAAACGAAAAAAAATTGACAAATTTGGTCCAAATTTGGATTATTAGTGCAGTTGAGGGTCTTTCGTCATGACTGGTGTATTCTGAGAAATTGATCAATTTGAGTGGGAAAAATGGCCAAAAAATCAGTTTTTTGCATTTTAAAGTGATACCTGCATAAAAAAATTCTGGAAAAAAGATTACGTATCAAATTGCAAATCTGGGTGAGATAATTTTTATCATAAAATTGCACCTCTAAAAGAACTTACCGAAAATACCGTTAAAAAACTAAAAATGCGCGTTTTGCCAAAATGATGATTTTGAAAAAATTTCCAAAAATTGTCATAAATAACCCTTGGTAATGCCTAATATGTACCCCTGTAAGTTTGAAGAAATTTGGTTGGAAACTGCCAGTGATAGAGATGTTAAACTGAAATTGCAATTTTACTTTTTTTTGGAGGAGTTAAAGATGAGGTAGCGATCTGAAAATTTCGTCACAGGGTTTTACACCATGGAATAATTTTGGTAGTAAGTTTCAAAATCCAAAGTATGGCACAAAATCACCTATTTTACGCGGCTACGCTTTTTGAAAGTCCTGCAGTTTCCAAAACTAAAAATCAGGTACATATTTTCATCTCCAACTGAACGCAATATTTTTCAAAAAACCAGAACGATTTACTACTTCTTTCAAGATACGTTTCCTTTTAAAAAAATGACTCATGAATTTTTCTTCAAATCAGTTGAAGATTTTGTGATTTTTACCCCCCTCTTCCCCCCTTTCACTAATTCTTCACCCCAGATCATTTCAGTCCTTACCTAGGTACCTGAAAAATTGTCCAATTTTCCTCCCTAACTAAAGAAGAGCCCGTTCATGGAAAACTTTGATAAATCTGTTTGGTACGGTCAAAGCTAGAAACTCGGAATACATTTGGAGCGTTAATTATTGGAACGTTGATTACTATGTCTCTTGTTCCAGTGTGATGATTTTCTTCTTCAAATCGTTCTGACTTTGACTTTGAACGTGTATATTGAAGTTCTCGTTTCTGCATTTCTTGTTTTAAAAAACATAAGTACGTGATGTTTTAGTAGTCGTTTTTCTTTTATTATTACCTACATATTCCGGTCTTCGACCTAGACTTTTGAATGTCATCTATTTGCAACTCAATTCTCCCTTCCCGGCGGCGAAGACAAATCGAAAAAAAGGCGTATAGGTATCTTCTAAAAAGTAGGTACAATCAGTTTCAATTGTACTTCTTTCCAAAGTGTAATAGACTCATAAACATTTCTAATTATCATATAAGTAGGTAAATTAGGTACACGAAAATCCATCAAAATTGTGAATAACAAGATGTTTTTGATTGCTTTCGCTTTTTAGCAAAATTCACTTCAAGAAGTTCATTCAGAAGCTACAAACTTTATAAGAGGTTAGAATTTCCATAGAAGAAAATCATTGAGTATCTTAGCGTTTATTGCAAGAGTCAGTTGACAGGATTACAGCATTGTTCAAGCCTTCATTTTATGTTATTGGGTGGGTATTGTAGTTTAAGTATAGGTAAGTACATATTAGGTAGGTACTCAGATATTATGTCAAGTTTTTGAACCGATATATGATTTGTATTTACTACATGAAGAAAAGTCTCAAGCAGATATTTTTTTATGAGTTTATTTTCGATTCCTCTCAGCAACTATTAGCAATACAAATAACCTTTACAAACGAAATATCCACTCATGGACTTCCTAGTAACTACCTACATATATTAGTATTATTCTCAATCCCAAGAAAAGGTACCTATCAGTGACCAAAATTTTTATTAATGTACCTACATACAATGACTCACATCACCAAATCATCTCTCATCAAACATATCATGCTATCCATTTGCAGTTGTAAATGAAGTACTTACCTACCCAACTTAACATTCGTACTAATCGTAAAAACTTCCGAAAATTTTATAACAGGTTATAACTTCTGTTACGTAACATCTTTACCGGTAATTTTTTACCTGCATTCGTTTCAACTCGAATGCATTTGAATTAGAATTAAGAAATAATAAGTATATCAATTCATACCTGTGGTTAATTACGAAGCATCATTTCTGGAGAAGAATTTTATGCGAAGAATAATAAACACTCGTTAAGAAATCCGCACGCGAATTATCACGTAAAACTTTCAAATCGCGAATATTAAAAAATAACGATAAGAAACAATAAATACGCAAACGAACAATCCACATCACTACGGAGAAAAAGTCCAACTAAATATTTGAAACAATTCTGTAAACTGGAATGGTTGTCTGTAACATGTTTCTCCTTCCGAGGTGAGTGGATTAGACATAAACGAAGAGACATGCGGTGGGGGAACATGGAATCATTGACTGTATAACTGAGAAAGCGCAATGGAAAATCGAAAGATCGCGTAGTATGAAATGAAATGTGTGTATTTGAATAATATCGAGTAATGCTATAAATCGCACAAATGAAGGAAATATATGCCTACAGGATTACGATTAAAGCAACCTACGTTTTTAATTGTTTTTGATTCGGTTGTTAGTTTGGATTTATATCGCAATTCATCAACTTTATAAAAATTATTAATATTCATGAGCAAATGAGAGAGATGACCATTTAGAAATGAACAAAAATAGAATGGATTACTATTACCTATTGTTAAAATGTACCCATTGTTTTAAATTCGATAAGGTGCTAATAGGCCTGTTATGAATTTTATCGAGAGATTTTGATAAAAACTCATATCTAGGTGTAACTCATTTTTTAGGCTATCGTACTGCCTCTGGAAGGCATACCCACCTACATAATATTTGTATGTAGTTAAAGTACCTTCCAGTATTGTGTCTACGAATAATCAACATACTTATGAATTGAGACCGTTACTAATATGATAACCGAATATCGTCAAAAGGCGAAAGATAGCTCATTGGTAAAAAAAATATCAAACGAGAATTTCCGCATATCTTTTTCGTTCAATTCGGTATGTAGTTTCGTGTGTGAAGGATAAGGTCTAATTGAAACAGTATTAAATGTGGATTTCCGCGTGGATGTAAGTGAGTATACCTATATTGTATTCTCTATTTCGTCTCAGTTTTTTTATGTTCTCTCCTTTCACATGCAACCTGTATCTCCGATATTTATGAAACGATCGATTAAATTCAGAATTTAATTTGCAAAATGAAATAATCTCTTAAAGTACTTTCTTTGTGTTCGTTCGATAATTTTACATAACTCAGATGACATAGGTATACATAGGTACCTAGACTCAGCCTAGAATTCTACGATGTACTTGACTACCTACATACTTATAAAATGCAAAGAGCAAACATTCAGTCAATATCTGTTAATAGATGGTATTTAATATGAAAAGAGCCACGATAAAAAGCATAAAGATACTACGAGACATTCCATCAGGATCACTAGATCAGTAAGTAAATGCAATTAAATAATCGCACACATTGACCTTAAGACAGATCGCAGATTATCCAAAAAAAAAAAACCCCATTAGACGTACTTAGACTTACATACTAAAAATAATTTTATGAGTTCGCAACCGAATTCCAATAATATATTATAGGTTCCTGGGTGATTAAATTTTTTATTTTTTTCTGTTCCAAAATAATCCAGAAAATATAAAAATTACCAACTTGATTTACATAACGTGATAGTAAGTAGGTATGTGTAGAGTTTCAGAATTATCTTGGGCGTGGATCGTTAAACCAGTTGCAAAAAGTAGATTTTAATGATAAGTAAATTTATTTATCAATTTTTGTATAAATAAGTATGATACGAAAGTACTTATTAATTATTATAATTTACTCAAAATTTTTACAGTAAAGGTAGATAGGTGTAGGTACGTAGAAGAAGGTGTGCAGTAGTTTTTCATTTCAATGTTAATAAAAATAAGGGAAGGGTGAAATAGAAACATTTTATTGAAAAAAAATCCTACCGAACGCAGGCAATTTTAAATACCGTACTGAAAAACTAGTTCGACAATCATAACTTATTGATACAAAATTATCTGCACATCACTGTGCCTAAACCTGTACATGAATTTACTCTGCACATATTTTTGAGGGATTTTCTCATGCAGTATTTGGTTCTACATATACGGTTCCAAAAATCCAGTTAATTAAGTACCATTTTAGATGTAAGTATTCTTTCCAAAATTCTAAAAAATAATACGTAGGTAGGTAGGTTCTTACAAGATACCAATCAGCAAACTGATACTATAATTCTTTGAACTCAAAAATTACTTTTAAAAAAACGCCTACTTCAAACGTACTGATTTTCAATAAATAAGGTAGATACGGGTCAGATGAAATTCGTGTATTAAGCAAACTTTCTGAGATTACAACGTAATAAGTGTAATGAACTAGAATAGACACGAGATCATCATAATGAAATGAGCTGTCACTTTAGCTAGGTAGGCTATATGCCACTCATTGTAATCGTAGCAGTACAGCAGCTTACGTCCATGAAGGCAATAGGTACCTATCTAAAATTTACCTACTCGTAGGTACAAGGTACAAGCTCTGCATTGAGCACCAGTATTCTTTCATTGAATAAATTGAATCAGTGGTTCTTTACAAGTAGATAGAGTTACTATAAGGTACGTTCAACCATTCGTAGGTACTCTTTTCGAACAAATTAATAAAAAAACGAACTTGATCCATATAATACCGCCATCATTTCCATATTTTTTACGTCAATCATTTTGAACGATATACGTATGTGTAGTAGTTATGTGTCTCGGAAATCATGAAAAAATTTACGCCCGCGCCCGCTGTTTGAATAATTCGTTGTTTTCATTTCTCTTTAAGTACTCAGTGTAAACGCAATCATATACACGTAGTAATAAATTTGTTAATCACGTTAGTCGCTAATTAGGGACACTACTGCTGATTGGGAGTCCAACACAGAACAAACATTTCCGTATTAAAAGTATAAAGTTAAAATGAAAAAAATATAAAAATAAATAAAAAACGGAACGGAACTCGAGTACCTACTGAGAATTTTTCCTTACAAAACTTGGTAGCTTGTCGTCAAATAATTTGATCCTATACCTACTGCATTAATTCCACAATTATACTCAAACCAGCAGCAATAAATATCAAATAAGTATATATATATGTAACAGATTAATAGCGCAAATTTAATTGAGAACTACTGTTTAAAAACTTTCTCTGTTAATAGTGTATACAGTAGGTATAGGTATCTAATAAGTAGTCTATGTTTTTTGATACTATATTTTACTAGTCTTACCAAGGTTACAAGAAATTTATTTATATGTGAATTCAATAGTACTGAAAATAGAAACCAAGACACTATTAATGCTAGTTATCGAGTGATTTTCGTTTTTAAACTAGTTTTGCAATGTAATTTGCAATGAAGTTAAAATGTATAAGTGAGGGAGGAAAAAAATAAGCGATCGGTAATATTATTCGTAATTTTAACGCTGTGTGTTACGAAGTGTGAGAAAATACACAGATTTAAATTGTTGAGTTGAAACATAGATCCATATCTATGGATTTAAATGTATTTAGGCATTATCTTATGGATGTTTTGATCAGTGCTTTTCTTTATAACAACCTAATTAACGAATGTAGCTACCTTTTAGAAATAATTACCAGATCTAAGCTTTAAAAGAATTTTACATTTATCTTCTGTACGACTAGAATATTTTTTCACGCATTAACTAGGTACCTAGCAACCTACCAAGTTACCACCCATGTATACCTTGCCAAGTTATTCAAATAAATACGTAAGTACGAGTAACATGCTACTTTTACGTGAATATTAAAATAAGTAATTGTTTTCCGATTTTTCTTTTTCTTTTCAGAGTAATTATTCATTCACCAACTAAGCATGCGGGCTTCTCGGCTAACCTCGCAAACATTTTCTCGAATTTGTTAAATTGAGTACATACCTAGCTACAACATATCATTCATTTGATAAAAAAAGTTAGTTGAATTGGTTGTGGTTTGATTCGTCAAAAGTCAAGTTTTATGGAAGGAGTACAAGGAGCACGAAAAATGCAAGATACTCCCTTGTTAAACTCATCATTTGTTTAAAAGGTACGATGCATCCTAAGTTTATTAAAAACTTTTTAAAACCAAGCCGCAATTTTAAAATCTCTTCTTCAACGGCAAGTTACAGAATTGCAAGAAAAAAAAAGGGTTACGTCGTAATAATTTGCAATGGAGCTTATGTTACTGAGCATATCTGAAGCGTGAAAAAGTAAAAAATTTCACAATTATCGTCGGTATCGTAGAGAAATGATACTGCCAGTGAGATATCAAATTTATTTCTACTGTAATTAGTAGTTCAATTACAAGTGCTTAATTTGTTGTCCCCATTCAATGAAATGTTGGTCAAATTTTTTTTCCCCAACGAGTGGTAAAAGTAAATAGTTTGAATTTAGAACAAACATTATTCATTTCTGTAACACACCTTACTCCAGAATATTGGAGTATTTCTTGTGTGTACATCGATCAAATCTTAACAGCTTCCGAAGGAGTTGAATATGAGTCAAAAAATGGTACCGAGTACATGAAATTGTGAAAAAACTGGTGAAAATTCCACACGTAAAAAATACATCCAAGAAACACGACCACTCATACGACAATTCAGTTGAACTTTTCGGAGTTGCTTATGCTGATCCTCTGGAATCACATTAGTTGTCAAGGGGCAAAAGTTTTAACGAAGCGGATTCTTAAAAAAAAATTAAACTAAAATATCTGAATTAGAAAAAAAAAAACTATTACAGAATAATTATTACTCTTTCAAGTTTATTATACGCGTTCTTTCATGTCACAATATATGTATAATCGGTAATGTTATACATAAAAAAACAGGAATACAAAAACAACGTTATGTGCAACAATCTTCCAAAAAACGACAAAAAAGGAACGTTCGGAAAGTGCTATCGACAGCGATAGAACATGAAATCTATGTTGTATGAGAAAGTTGCGATGAACTTTAAATTTAAATTAATTTTTGATTATCTCTAAAATTACTTTACCAGTACTTTTGTTATCCTTAACGTAACTTAAAGCTTCGTTGATATCTTTAAATTGAAATGTTTCGGATATATGAGGGACAATTAAACCTTGTTCACACATTTCAATCACATCATTAATTGTACGTCTGTAAAATAAGATAATTTTTTCACCATCAATATCGCGCAAAGCAAAGCAAAGCAAAGAAAAAAATAAAATAGATTACCACACAGCCTCTTAAAAATTGAAGCCAAAGTATTTCAACTCACCTGTATACAGGAAACATTTTACTTCTGTAATTGCTTAAAGAAACACCTATCAAACTAAACGAGGGTAGTTGTATTAAATCATTCAAAGGAAGTTGAGGAGCATCTCTAGAAGTGAATCCACCAACGATCACTTTACCTTCAACGGCAATGCTGCAAATAAACGCCACGGTCACATCCACAAATTTGAAACGTCGGTCTTATCATATCATTTGTTTTAAGTACAACATTAAAACATACCATTCCATGGCACTTTTGAAAACGTCACCTCCGACAGCTTCAAATACTATATCTGCGCCTTTACCATTGCTAATTTTCGAAACTTCTTCTTTAAGTATTTTATCACCTCTGAAAGTAAATGCTGCCCAAGCTCCTTTATCTCGGACCAAAGATGCTCGGTCTTCAGTTCCACAAACAGCGATCACCTAATAAGTATTATTTAAAAATAAGAGAATTTTTTACTTTAATACGAAAATCCATACAGGCAGAAATTTTGTAAAATTACCTTTGCTTTATAGACATTTGCAGCAATATCCACAGCTGCTAATCCTAATCCACCTGCGGCGGCTGTTACTAATACAATATCATCTTTTTGAACTTTACCTCTTCTAGATATACCTAATAATGCAGTACCATAACTGTCTGCTAATGAAGCAGCTTTTTTATAGCTAACGCTCGATGGTATAGAAAAAACATCCTGAAAACACAAATAAAGTTGGAGATTTCACCAATGTAATATGTACCAACGTTATGAAAAAAAGAACTCACTTTGACGTCAGAGATACATTCGGTAGAGAATCCATTCAAAGTTTCTTTATTCAAAGCTAATACTCGATCACCGACTCTTAAAGCATCTTCGTTATCACTTTCTTCATCTTCGCTGCTTTTCTTTGGTGTTTCAGCTACTTCTAATACTTCGCCGGAAATTTCGAATCCAGGGACAAAAGGAAGTTTGGGTTTATTCTCAGATAAACCGGCCCACATTAAACAATCAGCGACATTGATAGCGCAGCAATGTACTTTGATTCTAACCTAATTTGTAAAACAATATCATGATTATAGAAAAAAGAAACAACATTAACCATCATCAAGAGAAAAATCTTCAAAATTTACTTGTCCCGGTTTGAGTTTAGCAACACTTTCTTTAGTTTCTATCGTTACAGGTTCGTTGAAATTTTTTATTACAACAGACTGAACCAATTCATTTTTCTTTTCAGAATATCCTCTGTGAAACACATGCCATTTTGTAGAACATTTCGCAAATGGTTCTAAAAATATTGATGAGCGAGAAAAATGCTTGGCGTAGTGCACGTTTCTACTTATATGGAAGGCCATTTAGTCGACATACATTTAGAACACTTAATTTTTCACTGAACTTTAATTAATACTATTTTTAAAATAAAATCACACCGCAAAAGTGAAACTGCAAGCAGCGGTTAAATGCAGGACAGCCTGAGTTTTTCTGACATTTTTTTTTTTCTTATTTATGCTGTTTTTACTTTTTATTAGATAACGAATCGTTAGTTTTAGCAGATTGCTGAGTTTTTTTTGAGTAAAATTTTAGTGTTGGCCTTAGTGTTGGGGGGCGTTGTGTCCGCTCACCTCGGCTTCGCCTCGGTTGCGCGGGTCGCTTTGTTGTTCATACTATGTCTGTTAACTTCCCTCGGCCTTCGGCCTCGGTGAGTACAGTTTTTTATATACAACCGCTGTTTTCGCTTTATTCCAAGGGGATGTCGGTGTGTCACCTTTTTCGCTTCGTACCAAGGGGATATCACTACAAAAATAAACAAACGGCTCGGCTTCGCCTCGCCTAATTCGGCATGCCATTCGAAAAATAATATTAATAAATTTATTCATTGTTTGTAAGCAAAAAAAAATAATTTAATTACTTTTTCTGTAAAAATTCAACTCGTAAAAATTAAAATCGCGAAAAAAAATTTTGAAAAAATTTCTGCCCAACGAGGGAATCGAACCCAGACTTCTTGCACAGCGATCCGTTACCATAGCCAAGCGCTACCGGAGCAGCTTGCAGAAATGCGTTTTACAACGCTATTCATGTTGCTCTAACACGTCGAAAACTACCCCCCCATGCGCATACACGTATACGCGTACGTGTATGCGCGCTCGCACGCTCAGGCGGTCCTGCATTTAACCGTTGCTGAAACAGCATGATTTCTGATAATTTTTAGTTTGATAAGGTCAGAATTACATAAATGTCTAAAGATCATACCGGAGTAACTTGCTATGTATCATAACAGAGGGTAAACAGGGGTACGTAAAATGATGAAAGAATTTTGAAACAACTGCATCATTGACATCGTCAATCGTCATTATTTTCTTACATTTCTTCTGATGTGATGATCAAATTAATCACTCGCTAACGGTGCGTCACAACTTTTTTTTCGAGGAAAAAGTAAAAAGCTTACCCTTGGATTTTGATAGGCCTGCAGAGTTGCAGACCGTATACAAAGTCCCTATGGCTTATAGGTACCTACTTAACAATTTTTCGAAATTCCAAAATGGTTGAAGAACAATATCTGAAAAATACAAACTTCGAGGACTTAAAATGTATAAAAGAATTTCAAATAGAACAGAAACAATAAAATTTTCTAACTATTAATACACAAAACTTGGAGCCATTTGGTACCTTTTGCGCCGATTGTACGGCCGTTTTTGATTTTTGCGAATTAATTTTGACGTTTAGAAACCTCCTTACCTGAGCGAATGCCTTCGAATCTTTTTGAAAATTTACATTTTTCCAAAAAAATTGTAATTAAAAAATGTTTGGATTTTGGAAATATGAGAATGTTTTGGTTTTCCATCACGAAAATAGATCCGCAGTACCTCTATCGTTTTGAAGTCTTGGAAACATCCATGAAACTTCTGAAACCTTGGTTGATATTTGTATGACGTCATACAAAGACATTTTTAGCCAAATTTTTCAAATTTTTGTAATTTTCATTTTTGAAAACATGAAAAGATGAGTGAAAAATTGAAGATGAAGAGTCAAGAGTGAGTTGTGCTGATTGATAAAAAATATTGATGAGATTTTGTTGAACGAGACACTTCTGACTTCTATTAAATTGATTTGATTTGTTCGCACCCCTGGTTCAGCCTACACTCCTACAGTCCTTTTCGTGCATTTTTTTTTCATTTAGGATTTACGTAATTGATTAGAAAAATTTTTAAAATAAAAAACCAACGAATTCATGAGAGAAAACGCTGATTAAAAAAATACCAATTGTTTCAAAATACCCTGTGATATTTTCATTTGAAACCATAGAAAAGATGGCGATAAAAAAAAACTATCAACTTCTCTGTAACTGGACAACAGGAAAGAATTGACAATTGGCCCATTTAGGCTCGGGTTAAGGGATGCAGATCTTAAAAAAAATTATATGTATCAATGGAAAGAAGATAAAATTTCTTTATTATGGTATAAAAAAATAAAAAAGTTATGGGGTCCAGCATCCAGCTATAGATGGATTTTCAGTGAAAAAAATAAAACTTCTGCAGTTCTTCACTTGGAAATTTTTTATCCGTTATTCTCCTGCATATATGATATTGATATAGCCAAGTTGAAGTGTATTTTTTAAAAATTAAATTATTGAAATTAACTTAACTTCTAACAAATAATGGAGAATAATCAGGGGTGTTCGAGTGCTCTACAGAACGCTGCTAAATTTACAGAAAACGTAAAAAATTAGGGGTTTTGAGCGCTTATGAAAGACTCAAAATGGACAATAGACTGCTGTAATGCAATTTTACAAAAAATTGTAAAAAATTTTCAGGTTTCTGTAACTTGCTGGAGAGCGCTCGAACACCCCTATTGATTGACACGAAATTCATTATTCTACATTTATGTAGAATTTGTTGCGGATTTCTCCGCAACTGGTCGACTTGTACTTTGTAAAAATTAACATACATCATTAATTCATCCGAAAAACGAACGAGCAAAAAAGTTTTACGAGACACATTTTCGAATAATTCGAAGTCGTAAATTTATTGAATGAAAGTAACAAATAACAAAATTAAATTGCATTATCCACACATTTTTCTATCACACTTCCAAGCAAATAAAACATAAATATTACGATGATGAACACCGAGATGCTTGAAAGAATTGCAAATTCGTGTTATAAATTCGCAATAAATGCACCAACGATGCACACAGCTACATACATAAGGATTGTAAGTACAGTCATTTTCTCTGCACGGGTTTTCAGTTTTCAGTGTTTTCACTGCATCAGCCTACTCAGCACATTTCAATTCCTCACTCAGTAGACGTTTTTACTTTTTTGTCAGTTTTTCTAATGCTTTATCTTTATCACTTATCCATTCGAGACATTGATACATCACACTATTCTCATTCTCATTCTCAAGAACATTTTTCGAGGCAATTACAACAATTTTTCTAGTTGAATTACCAACACGTCCATACGATATTAATTCTTTGCAACTAATTTTTGAGTCACTGGGTCTACATGCTACAATGTACGACGCATGAAATTCAATTGGATCACCTGTACAATGAAACATTGCATTTAAAAATACGAGTAATTGAATGGGTACTCTAAATACGCTTTCAACAAAAATACCTTCATAACATAAAAAATCACCGCCAAAGTTGACTCCGCACGTCAATCTAAAATTTCTTTCCCACAGGTCTTTGAAAACTTCGTATCGTAATTTTTCCTTATTAGAGTTAGGGTAGGTCCACTGTGCATCAACTAATTTCGATTCATCAATCAAAATGTCTTCTAAAAAAATATAATGCGAATTAATCGAATAAATCGACAAATTCAATTATCTGCAGTTATTTATACAAACCGTCCGTCAATATAAAATTGGCATTTTTCTCACACAATACTCTTGTTTTTTCCAACTCTTCCTCAATTATCTTCTCCTTATTCATATCGTGCATAAGAGGATTCTTCCGTTTTTTACCTTCAATGATGAAGTCAATTTTTTCCTCCAGTTCTTTTTTTCTCCTCTCAATGTGCAATTTTTTCTAAATAAACAATAATAATGCAAAATAATGATAAAAAAAAACAACGTAAAATTAAAATGAACTATAATACTTAGCGATTGGTATCACTCACTAAGTTATCCGAAAATAGTTTCCTTTCTTCTGTGTCGCATGTAACAAATTTCTCGTCCAATTCATTTCTTGATAATGGGCCATGAACAACTCGTGCAAATGATTTCTCCTTCAATAAACTAATTTCTTCGGGAAATAATTGAACCGGTAATCCAGATTCTGTTCCTTGTTTCTGAGATGACTTCCCCACCAACTTTCCAATAATTCGGTGATCTATTCTCATTTTAAGCCAGTCTGGAAAATTTAACAAGTAAATATAGTAGAAAGTAGCACAGAATTTCATGAATATCGTGGTTATAGGAAGCGAGTGGACAGCAATCACACTAGTAGCAAAAAGAGAGGAAACATACCTTCAATATCCCAAACGTATCCATTGATATCATCGGGGAAAATGAATACGTTGATCATAATTAAGCCAAAAGGTTAAGCAATCCCTTATTCTGAGGCCGATTCATTTTTGATACACTTTCGCAATGCAGCACATCACATCCAACGTTGAAAAAATAAATAAATCATTATGAAACTTCTCACTTCTGAAATTTTCAATTTCAATTTTGAAAATTCTGATAAGAGCTTCGTCCGGTGTGTTTGTTTTGGTTTTCATTTGTGTGCGAACATTTTGACCAATGAGCGAACGAGTTGTTATCAATTGATTTCGCTTATCAACAGAAATGGGGAAGCGCAGTCGATGAGGAAGCGGAGTCGAGTCGAATAAAAGCTCAAAGCTGCGCATCGCTTATTTCAGCTTATTTCCCGTTGCAAGTGTGATTCCGTTTTCAAAATGCTTTTTTCTGTTGGGTTTTTGAAACTTTCTTACCAGTACGTTTTACCTTAATCGTTGATATTTCATGAAGAACTACTTTTCACGCTGTGCATTTTCGATTTCGAAGCGATGATCTCAATTTTGTAGCATTTTATAAGGTAAATCTTTGTTTTGGAGTGTAAATTATTTTAATGTTATAGTTTATAAAAAAATATCTAAATTACATTATTCTCAATTTATAGATAACATCATGGATGTCATAGAATCAGATTATAGCCAAGTTTTTTCTCTGCACAATGCATTATTTGCAGAAGATATCGAACAAGTAGCATTTTCTTTCAACTTCAAATCTCAAATAGTAGCCCTAGTGTTAAGGTATTCATGTTTTCTTAAACGTCGAATACGATTTTGGATTTGTATATTCTTAAATTATTTGTATGTTGAGCAGCAATAGTGACATTATTCTTTGGAAGGCTGCTTCAAACGAGGAAAATCCTATAATACGATGGATTCCTTGGAAAAATGAACCAGGTTCAAAAGTACAAGCCATAGCTTTTCAGCCAGTTTCGGTGGAAACCGTAGCGGAGGACAAAACTGAACTTCTAATCATCAGTAATGAACATTCTCTTCACCTTCATCATAATGAACGATCGTGATTAATTTACTTTTACTTTTTCAGCTCAAGATGGGAGTATGTACATAATAAATGTAAATAAAGTCATTGGCGAAGAACCTATGCAACAGAATTGTTTGAAATTTCACTTGTATCCTTCATGTCCAATAGCTGATTTCACACCAACAGCTATCGTATGGTGGGATTCTACTCATTATAGACACAAGTAACTAATTGATTCATATACTTAGTACAGTTCTAATCAATTCTTAATCATTGTTATCTCCCGTTTTTTGTGTGTGCAGAGATATTGCTGTCATAGGTGGCACTAATGGGCAGATAGTATTTTTCAGCATAACTCATGCATGTTACATGACTGTTTTAAGCACAACTTCTAAATCTCCTATATTTTCTTTATCTATTTGTTGCGACTTTTTTCGCGATTATTCTTACTTATTGGTAAATTTTTCTATTTTGGTTTTGTGTTCGATGTTTTAAAGATTTATTACTCGTATAACTAAACTATTCAAATTTTATTTCTTAGATCACTAATGACTTAAGGCAGCAATGGAAATTACTCCTGGAAAAAGAAGTTAATGGAGATTCTGTGGTTCTATTAGCGTTTGAAGAGAATGATGTGCCCAGGTTTGTAGTTCGAACTATTCATTATGATTTATCCACAACTGGGCAACTAAAATGAATATGTAATGCTTTCAGTGGTAGCAAACCAGAAAAAACTACAAAAACATCTACACTGACTCAAAAATCAAGATTACAAGAATTCAAACAAATGTCTGTTGAAACGTTTGCTTTGCTGAAACAGAAACTCAATGAATCTCGTAGACCAAATATAGAAAGGCCACGAATCGGTTGGTAGAATTAACATTTTAATCGATATTCCGAATCATTTTCATAATATACAAATTTTTTAGGCAATGTAAACATAGAACATTCGGAGATACAGTCATGTGATTGTTACGGTGAAGCATTTTTATCAGTTCAGCAATATAAAAATAGACGAGTCTTGACTGGATTGTTTATACCAGAATCTGTGCTATTGGTAGAACTTTGATTTGATTTCATTAATTAATTCAAATCTTTTTTGTATTTATCGGATGATGTGTTGTGTTTTTAGCTGTACCTTCAAAGCAAAGACGCTATGACGTTGATACATCACAAGTTTAAAATAAGTCCTCTAGTCACAACTTTACTTCTAACCAACACATTCGTTTATGTTGCTGATATAATGGAAACTCAACATAGGATACTCATATTTTCTACTCGCTTATCAGAATCTAAAAAAATCGAGCCAATTGTAAGAGAAAAAGATGAAAGATAAATGCACTAAATTTTCGAAATTGGTTTACTAAATTATCCGTTGTTTCAGGAGTATAACCCTGCGAGCTTTGTTCAGAGTTTCTTATTCCCAGAAGAAGAACGAATCATTAATTTATTCAAAATGGTAATTTTTTAATTTGCAAGACTACACCAGCGTCCAGCATAGTCGCAAAATATCATAAAATAACTTACTTATAATTTTAGGAAAAGAAACTTCCAAAATCCCTGAATGAAGTAGACGCTAGCACCGTTTCTTCTAACGCAGAGTTACCTCAGCCACGACCTGGAATTAAGCAAGTGCGATTGGAAGATGAATGGAGTGAAGCTTGTTTAGTAGTTACAAACAAGGGAATTTACATAATTAGTTTAAGGTTCGTTTGTTTGAATTTAATTGGGTACATTTTTGAATGAAAAGTTACGTTAGAATGATGAATTTTAGGGATAATCCAGTAGAAATGGCTATGGAATCAATCAGATTTGACGTTTGTATGGTTCGAAAGCTTTCCATGATCTTCAATTTATCACTCTCAAAACTTATTGAACCTTTGACTGATAGACTTTTGGAAGAGAAAAAAGTCGATGAAGCTTTGGCATTAATTACTGCAACTGAGGTTTGTCAAAATGACTCTATGTACATATAAGGTACATGAGGAAAAAAGATTGTTTTTTCATGTTTTGATTTTTTTTGTAGTGTTATTCAGGGAAAATGACTTTGAAGTTGGCCAGCATGGGATATGTGACCGAATTACTTTCGTATACAGAAAATTTATTAAACTTTTCTGACTTGGATTTACCATTAGTTGAACGTATTCATCTGTCTAATTTTGTGGTCACATGTTATGCTGAACAGTATCTCGGAGATTCGCAAAATGGCACCCTTCATAAAAGATTCATGTGAGTTCGATTTTCATTCGAGATTTATAATTTAATCATTGCTTATTTCATTCGTACAACCCTTGAAATGTTTTTTTCGCAGGAATTTTTTAAAAACCAATTATCACTACGACGAAGAAGTGAATATTCACATTTTGGCAAATTATAAATTATGTTCTTTTGTCCATTTTTTGACTGTATGGAGAGGGTTATACTTCGACGGAAGCATAGCGTTGACCAATCTGTTAGTTCAGAATCAAAGTGATAAATTTAAAAACGTGCATCGTAAGTAAAAATATCAGTGTGAAAATTTTATAATTTTTATGTCTCTTAGTGATGAGAAATATCTACGTGTTTCAGATTTTGACGGATTCTGGCAACTTTTTAGCGAACCATCATTGATAGACGCGTTTGTTTTGAATCCACGTACATTACATCTTCATATTCAGTTTTTAAGATCGCATTTGAATGAAATGCCTGGATATATTTTAAAAGTAACTCATCTAACAATAAGTATATGTTTTTACATTTTTATTTTCAATTTAAAAATTTTTTTTTTTTTAAATCAGAGATTGTATGACTTTTACGATCCCACGAAACCTGTATTGAAACCGGCTATATGTCGTATGTTGAAAATGACTAAAGAAGATTACTTGGAAGGATATGATTTTCAGGTACGATCATTCAGAATTTATGTTTTCATCTGATGTTAACGATTTAATTAATTTGTTCAATTTTCAACGTGTAATTTGCAGAATGACAAATGGGGAAATGACGCCAACATGTATGACTGGGTGACAAATTTTTTGTTCCTTCATATTCACTTGTATAAATATCAAAATTTCGATTACGCTTTGAATAAATACGTTTCCACTGTTCTTCATACCACTATACCTCAAAAAAATACAACTGTTGAGGTGAAATGAAACTAATGATTTAATTTCTATTTGCTGGTTATACTTCGCTTATTTCATCACGAATTTGTATTTCTAGACCGAAGTCGCCACATTTCCTCCGCCTCCAGCTCTTAGTGCTGGATTTGCGCATGCTGCTGTGGTTAGAAATGGATCTCTGGTTACTTGGGGACAAGCATCTTATGGTTGCTTAGGTGATTTTTCACACTTCTATGTTTTAATTCTGCTGTTTATATCGATTATTGACGTGAATAATATTTCTGTGCAAACTATAGGTATCGGAGCAACTTTATCGCAGAATTGCGCTCCTGCTTTGAACACATGGTTTGAAGATCACAGAATACAAGTGAAATACGTTTCCTGTGGCAAACATCATACACTAGCGTTGACAGATAATGGCTTATACGCTTGGGGTTCTAATAAATATGGTCAATTAGGAATCGGTCAAGTGGGCCAATCTGTTTATCCTCGTTTAATCGAATCATTAGCATCATATTCGATCGTTTTCATGGATGCTGGCCAGTATCACTCCTTAGCTATTGATGTTTCTGGAAGGTACTTGTTTCATATTTTATAATTTTAAAATCAATTAATCCTAGAAAGTAACAATAATTTTCATTCTTTAGATTGTGGACTTGGGGATGGGGTGTTTATGGTCAATTAGGTCATGGCGACACCGATGATCAATTTTACCCAAAACTAGTTGAAAAACTGAAAAAGAAAGTAAGCATGTCGTGTTTTAATTTTAAAAAACAAGTACATATTTCCCAATTTATTTCTCTAATTGAATTTGTTTCCATCAGTTTTCTGTCAGTGCCTGTGGAGGCCAAGCTCATTCGATAGTTTTAACGAAAAACGGTAAAGTTTTCACTTTTGGTTGCAATACTTACGGACAGCTTGGAATCGGTACCACAGTGAAAAGTTCCACACCTGTTAAAGTTTTTGGAATACAAGAAAAAATCATTTCAATTGCTACCAATTATTTTCACAATGTAGGTTTAACGTGTACCTACTTACTTACCTACCTCAATACTTGAAAAGAGTATAAAAAGATGTGAAAAAATGAACCTTTAAATTTTTGATTTAGCTTGCTCTCTCGGATACAAACAGATTATACACGTGGGGTTGCAGTCCTCAAATTCTAAAACTTCACGCGCAATCACATAAACGAGCTCGTTCCATGCAGAATTTTCAAGAAAGAAATGAAAATCTAGAATCAGCGATGAATAATGAAGATAACGTAGTAGTTATTGAGGTATAAACAAATAATCTTTCAGTAATGTATCTATTTGAAACGAATTTAAACATTCCGTTCTCCTTAAATAGAATCCTCCTTTCGAACATTCAGTTACGCCTGTGGATAATGGAAAACATCTAAGCCCCACGTTGGTGGACACAACTCCCGTCCAAGAGAAAATTTTACAGGTAAATTTTTTCATTTAAATAAAAAAAAAATGATAGGTTCATAGTTACTCATGTTCAAACTGCTCAGGTTTCTTGTGGACTTTTTCATTCGGCTCTATTAACAACCAATAATCAAATCTATACTTGGGGGCGCAATATGGATGGACAACTGGGCAACTGCAAACGTCAAAATGAAATCACTTCACCCACTTCCGTCAATATTTTTTCAATTAAATTACTACCTGCTAGTAAACAACAGCTGGATTTATTGAGTAGGCCAACCTGGCGAATCACCTGTGGCAAAGATTATACTTTGGCAATGGAAATGGAAAGTCGTCTTTTTGGATGGGGCAATAATTGCTGTGGTCAAGTGAGTTTTTTTTTTTAATTTTTTTTTTTACATTAATCTTGTTTGCAGAAATATTCAATAACTTCATTTATTACAAATTTCAGTTGGGAACATTACCCCAAGAGGATATCAGTATTAAAAGATACCTAAATGGAAAGTTTATCGTGAACAAATATGCTAAAAGAATGATTAAGTTGTCACATGGAGGCATAAATATTATCGAAAAGCCTATGGAAATACAAAATTTCCCCAAAGTACAACTGATGTTCAATAATGAAGAAAATGAAAGCCCATCTTCGCAGGTACGTCAACGCGTTTCTTTTTATATTATGGAGTTTCTGATCTTTTTTTACTCATGGATTTGAATTTTTTCATAGGTGGAATGTGATTTAGAATTACCTGGAGTTAGCCAGTCAAATTTTCCTATAATTGATACAAAAACGCTGTTTTCCGAATTAAAAACTTCGAGGGATCAAATTTTACACTATTATTTGGAAGTTTTCCATAGATTTTATAATGTAGAGTTTCTGTTGAATACTGTAAGTATTTTGTGCAATTGTACGAGTACATGAATCCAAATGTTTTTATTTGAATGTGCTAAATTTAACCCCGAGTATTTGAAAAATTAATGTTTCAGTGCGCGGAAAATAATAATTACCAAGCTGTATCGAAGATGTGCTGCTTAAATTACCAGTTTTATGACGCTTTCTTTTTCGGCCTAAAATCTTTACTTCTGTACGTGCAAGAGAATTATATTTTTAGCTCATTCAAAAATAGTTACGACGGGCAATCGAAAAACAGAATAATTCCGAAAAATATCTTAAAAACCAAAGAGAATATCGAAGATGATGCCAATTGTGGGAAAAAGGGAGTGATATTTGAATTTATGGAAGATGTTGTTATGGAGGCTGTATATATGTTTGAAAATTTCTACAAAATGATTCTCAAATTTACTCCGGATAAAATAGGACCATTTTTACGCAAAGTAAGAGCATTCAGTTAACAAATTGGAATTTTTGAAGAAATATTGGGCTTCCGTAGTAACTGATACAATTTACATTATAACCAATTTTTCAGAGTGTATCAGTATGGATAGCTTGGGAATTACCGCTTCAACCCTTGGAATGTTTCTTTTCTGCGAATTGGGACCAAGTTTCGTATCCTTTAGCTGTGTTTCTATTTTGGTAATTTCATATTATATTTTTATCGTGAAAGATGCATTAGCGAATTTCCATCAATCTCTATATTTTTTTTCTAGTGATCATTACAGATCTTTAACACACTTCAACGATCAAGATCTGAAAAATTCTAGTCAAATTGAAAATACATTGAAAAAGGAAAGAAAGCGATATATTTCCACGTATTTACAAACAAAAAAATATCCATTTTCCAGTAAAACAAAATATCCATTTATGAATAATACCGATTGTAAAGCGTGTTATCAGAATTTATATCAGTATAAGTCTGACGCTCATTTGGAACCGGATGACCCCAAGTACAAACTCAGTTCTACAGAAATCCTTCAAAATCTATCGGTCCAGTTTACTTTAAAACTTTGTCACGTTATCATCGACTCCATGTCAGTAAAAAGTAAGTTTTCAAGATCACAATTGAGCAAAATAAATTACTCGGCTATTTTTATAATTTTTGAATTTTCGCAGCCAATTCCGAATACGATGAATTTATTCGCTTATTACACGAAGTTGTGTTTGCGCCTAGCGTATTGAAATCTGACAACAGAAACGCCGATGAGGTTCTTTCTGCTGTATTTTCGGCTTTATCAAGAAATCAGTCGTCTAGGAAGAAATTTGTTCACATAACTTACAACGTAAGTACATACTAAATATTGGTACTCTAGACCGATAAATTTTTTGATTATTGAAGTTTTTTCACGCTCGCCTTTTGTTAGCTGCACGTGAATCCTATCCTTCTCTCTTTACGGGATTAATGATACATCAATAGATAAACATCTTTTTTTCCCGTCTTTCAATCTATAGAAAATATAAAAATATTTTTTTTTATAAATCTCTTAAACCGGTATCGAAGTAATCGATCTATATTAAAAACAAGTATAAGAAATTCTGTATGCTAATTTACAGACAACAGCATCGCTGAAAAATTTTACTAATCTGAATTTTCTCTTCGCTTTGCACGCTATTCAGTGTCATTCTGTTATTTACGATGTTGGCATATTTCTTCAATAAATTATAATGGTGCCCATCAACGCCCCAGAAAAACCTTGTGTAAAATGTAGATTCGCCCAGATTATGTAAATTTTTGCTGAAATACCAACTTTGTAAATGCTCATATAACGCATCGAGATCAGCACGAGCTTTCGTCGAGTGGTGAATTTTTTCGATGCTTCGTCTCCTATTTAAAGGTTAATCTACGAACTTAAAATGATGTCTTTCTTCACATTTTTTTTTCGTTAACATTGTTGTTCTATAGGTGCACTTCTTCCTGCTTCGATTTATATGCGATGTAAAACAAATGCATTTATCGTATTCATTCAAAAAAGATTTTCAATACGAATGTTTCATTTTAAAAGATTAAAAGGGGTCTACATTTTTTTCCCCGTTAGAATTACCTTTGAAAATGTTCACAGCGGAAAAAACTTTATACTCTGTTCGTGAGGAATATGTTATTCAATAGTTTATTTCGTATCCGCTCGTGTGTGAAAATATGCATAAGATTGAAAATATTTTCTCTCTATGCCGAATCGTTTTGCATTTATCTTTGTTCGGTTTAATTAAACGAAAAAAATTATTTAAATGTTTGGAAAATTTTTTGACTCCAACATGTTTTTCTTTGACTAAAAGATGAATAACTTTCACGTAAATAGCAACATTTATATTTTGATTTTGAATTACAAATATTATGCAGATATCGGTAAGCTACAATGATTAAGAAGAAAAAAAATATATACTTTTGACATTTTTTTTAACTTATAAATTTACCTATGGTTTATCTAGTGCTGTAATTATACAAGGTTTATCTAGTGCTGTAATTATACAAGTATTTATTTTTAAAAATTATCTATAGTCCAATTCTGCTTACGGACCGCGTATTTTTGTATTTTATTGACAACTCGTTCTCGTATCTTCGAATTCCTCTACATTTTAATCATCTGCCGCTATGAGAATATGTTTGATTCTTGGTTGATTTATTAGACAACAACCAAAGAATATCAAACATATCTAATAGTGGCTAGAGAATATATCATCGCGTGTCCCATCTTCTTCCTAAACAGAGAACAAAAAAGGGTTCATTAATAAATTAAAAGTTATTTTCAAAGTTTCTCCTTTGATAATCTCTTCGTCTAAAGATAGGTTTTATTTGGTAACGGTACTGTATACATTTGTTTTTCAATTTTGTTTTTAGGAACTACACGAACAACCTATATCGAATAAATTTGTCGTATTTTCTTGCGGCCATTATTTCATCAATCGAAGTACCTTTGAAAAAGAGGTGAACACGGTTGTACGCGAATTAGAAAGCTTGCATTTAGTCAGCACCAGCGAACTTGTGAAACGATTGTTCAGCGATCTCTGCTATACTACCTGTTGCCCTAATTGTCTATTCCGATACGTGGAGTACGAGAACCATTGATGAAAAATAATTAAATTTATTTAATTTAAGTATGTTTGCTTCACAATTATTGTTCGCACCGGTATCGGTATTGAAATCGTACGATAAACTTATACGACTTTTAATTAAATTTACTTCGGAATATCGTTCTTGCGGAGGAAAGTTCCGTCAAGTTGACGCATATTTTAAAGCAAGGTAGACTCATTTGAGGATTTCTAATGTAACGAAGTATTATTTCGAATACGCATTTCGTCGTATTGAGGATTTTCGAAGCGTTATTTACGTACCTACGTCTACGAACATCACATTTTGTCGAATATTTTGTTGTGATCTTTTTACAGTTTGTCATCAAATTTGAGGGTTTTCCGTCCAAAGTGTTGAATTAAGTAATCGAAGTGAATAAGTTTCCAGTATTTCATTTCCCTTTCTAAAAAATTATGTGACACCTTTCATCCCGAATAAGGTTTTTATTTTTCAAAGATTTTGGTAAAGGTCGCGTATTCTGTTACCTAATTTCCAAAATTGAAAAATGCGCGGTTCCGAACGAACTTGCACAATTGGCCACTCTTCAGTAGAATCTTTAAGTTTATTGTTGAGCCTCGATTCGTTCAAGCAGAAATAATCTCTAGTTTTTCGATGGACTAGAAAAAATGTCCTATTTTTAAAATTTTTAATCACTTTCAGAATCTACTTGCCAGGACCTCATCAGTTTTGTTCAAATTTTTTATTGATGAATTTTGGGGCCAAAAGAGTAGGTACCTAGTCCATAAAAAAATTCAACTGCCCAATCAAAATACATTGAGGGTTCTGCAGAGGTTCAAATTTGCTAAAATATCCAAAAATGTCAATAAAACTGTCAAAAAATTGCATAAATTACGAAAAAAATTAAATCATTAGTTTTGCCTGAGAAAATATTGTTTCCGGTCATATTTCAACTAGGTACATACAATCATGTTTCGAAGCTCATTTTATGTATCAGTAAGGAAAATAATATTTTTGAGAGTCCAATTTTTCAAAAAATTGTGTTGAATTTTAAAAATTACTACTCACTGGGCAGCTGCAACTTTGAGAGCGACCACCTTATATTTTAACCTTATTTTAACTACTGTGCTCTGAATTCTGGTGCTTGCCGAATATGTACAAAATGTGAGCAAGGAAGGTCACTGTGAATTGATGAAATATGTATTCTCATTTCTCGCCGATCTCAAATTAAAGTTACCGGAATGTACTACTACGTTATAATGAATCAAAATAACGTGGTATTTAATATTCAAATCGTAACCATCTGAAATGTATAACATGTAAATCATTTTCATAGTAATACATTTTTTTTATTATGTATTGCGATGTAAGTACTTGCTGCTGTTACGTGTATACCTACCTATCGATTATTCAATATGTATTATTAGCCTATTGTGTTTTTTGATGTTTAAAAAATAAAACCGCACGAAAAAAAAACCTCTCAATATGAAATTGTCCTGCATTTTTTTTTTTTTTCGTATAGAGCCACTCTCAAGAGTCTCTGTTTTAAAATTTATTTTTATCCTGATTTGCAACATTTTTTCTTAAAAACACTGGAAAATATTGCGTTGAAAGCCAGGAAAAACATATTCTGTTCATAGTAGTATAGCTCGAAGCACGAGTCGAGATAATCTGTACCGCAAATGATGAATATTACGCCTGTTTTCTCTGGTGTATTGCTGACCTATTCAATATGTAGCAGTTACCTTACAAGCTTCTAACATTTGGTAGGTAGGTAGGTACTCGATACTTCACAGCGTTTCAAAGCCGAAAACTTCGGTTCAAGTGATGCGGTAGCATTCACCCACTGGAATGTGTCGATACCGACCAAAAACGCGAGACCTATAATAAATGAGTGCGCTCTGTATAGGTAGGTTACACGTAGCTTGGTAGTACCGTCATTCGTTAAGATACTATGAAATTGCTCTTCTAAAATTCAAGTTTTTTCACGTTGCATGATCGAATTACTTACTCGTATTTTTGAAAGAAGCTTTTAAATCGCGTGGATGGCAATGATATGTAGTGGAAAATATGGTTGACTGAAGGTTCGACGGGCAAAAGGAGAAATTTTTTGAAAATAATTTTAAAGTAGATTTATTCGATCACATTTTTCTTTTGGTAAAATCAGTAATGAATCTTTTTGCTTCGAAGTAGGGGTTTTGTGAAGTAAGGAGAAAGCTGATTAATGAAATCAAACATGGTAGGTAGGTAGGTAGGTACTACGTAGGTGGTTTTATTTAGCCAATATTCCATTCCTCTGGTATTGGTCTGAGGACTTCCTATAGATAGGTAATAGGTATCGTTAATTCGTTAAGAACTCTTGAACCAATCATTCCATTCAAAAAAAGATATACCTAGGGAGAGAAAGCATGTAAAAAAGGTGCTATTTAATTGTACTTCTATTTTGGAAAGCAGCTGTTTTTTCTTTTACTCTTTGCCAGATTACGACTCACGCAAGATATAGAAATAGGTAAGGCTGTACGTGCCTTTTTTTTATTTAAATTTTAATCTTGTTTCAAACATATTAAACTGTTGGTGTTACCTATTGTAAAAAAAAAAAAAAAAAAAAGAAGAGAGAGAGAGAGATAGAGAAAGAGAGAGGGAATAAAATAAAATAAAAATAACCTATACGAAAAATCAACATTGGTAACGTATCTATAAGAGCAAAAATTTCCTCATTTTTTTGTTCAAAAACACGAGAGGGGTGAATTTCACGAAGATATACGAGTTTTAAATCTAACTGAGAAAATTTTCAAAGCCGCGACGAATTATTAATATTATTTAAAACAATATTATAATCAAGATGATTAAGTAAATAAACACACCCTTTTGTTTGGCAAAAAGTAGAAAAAAAGTCCGAAAAATTGAAGCATTTTTTTGTGTCCGCCGCGAAATGTGGTTTTATTTCCGTATTTACGATGGCGTCTGGATACAGTTAAAAAGGGCGCCATCTGTATAGAAGCGTATTTCACGAAATTTTTGGGTTTAATGGTGAAGTCAAAGAACTGCGAAGGGGAGATACGCGGCTCCAAAACGACGTGAAAGTTTTTGAGAAGCTGCGAAAATGGCGCCAGTAGTCGACAACACTAGAAATAATAATATTTCCTTATCTGAGGCGAGCTTTTATAATGCGCTTAAGTTGTAACTTTTTTTTTATTTTTTATTTGGAATTTGGTGTTGGCGCCAGACTACCCTCTCGATTTTACAATCAGATTGGATAATACGAGATATTGTAGAAACAGTTTGTGCGATTTTGCAACCTATATAGTAACCGAATAACTTTGGCTTGATTTATTTGCGACGGTAATAAGAGTTGTTATGCACTTTTACAAAGGCGGAGAGAACTGAAAAGTAAATCAATAATGAAAAACTGTTCTGAATGTGCGTTGAACACTACTCAATGACGGGAAAAATGATTGCCTCTTTTTTTTTTTTACAATATCATTATTACTATTGTATACGATGTTGTTTATGTGCAATGTTTGCCAACTTTATGTGTACTTTTTATCCCCGCCGCCGAAGGAAAAGGTAAACTTAATGTTGTTCTTGTGATGACCAAGTAATAGAATAGAAATCACAACTGTTATCAGAGACTTGTTCTTTTTCTTCCAATAGAGATTGTCTTTCGCCTCAATTCAACTTTTAAAAGTTTTGTTGGTGCTTAAATATAACGATGTTGTTGGTGTTCGAATAAGTATTTCGGATTGAATTAAATAGGTACCTACTAATCAGATCATTCGTCGACGTAAATTAGGCTACATTTGTATTCTTTATCGAGGAAAGTTGAATGATTAATTACCGAATTAGGCTATATCTCCTACGATTATTTTCCTTATTTTATCGACCGTATCAGATGAAATTAGTAAATAAAATGTAATTGTTAGCTTCAGCTCGAAATAAAAGGTTTATTAAGATCATAAAAATTGATAAAAACTCGGATTTTACCTATACCTATTTTTTACTTTTTTTTATTTTTTTTTAGTGAAGGTCAGTAGATATGATTTTAAATTATTTTATCCTCTTATAGAATAATGCACATTTTATTCTGACTTTTAAAACTTGCAATTGTAACATTAAAAAGTTGGTTTTTGATTTTGTCTCTTATAAGTCATTTTACTTTTGCAATCAAATGAATTGGAAAGTTAATACCATGTGACATAATGTTAAAAGATGCTGAAATGAGGGGTAGGATATATGTGATGAAATGTTACGGAGGAGAATAAAATGAATCATCGTTTTTCGTTGCATCCCCCTCTTTGTAAACTCATACATGTAAACGAATTTGAATTACTTACTGCGAATCTCTCGAAAAATTACATAGGCCATGATTGTGTAAAAGATATAATCGAATGTTCTAAATGTAAAATAACTCGTTCTTTTGAAATTAATTGTAATCAAACTTTTAGCGTTATATTTTATAGAAACTTTAAACATTTCATTTCGCGTCTCTTATAAAAATAATAATCATATCAACGGAATGAGTTGAAATGCGAAAACTTCATCATGTAAAGTTATGTCTGTATCAAGTAACGTGCACTGTACGATATTAAGTGCATAGTGAATTTGTGACCTACAATGCAGTGCAAATAGATATAATTATAAGTGGGTTCTCACAAGTCATAACTTTGATTGGTCTTGCTTCTCTACAAGTAACCCCACATCCCTTAAATACGAGTACGATCTCTCTTAAACGAATCAATACGAGACCCTCTGAAATAGTGAATTGCTTTTCCCTATCTGATTTATGATAATATCTTTCATTTAATTTATTATTTTGAGTACAGACCTCAAATGATGACAATGTGAATCTCTCTCTCGCAAATATTTTTCACGGTTGCGAGATTGTATAAATTTTTATGACTTGAGTTGTATCGTTTGAAGGAAGTACATACATATATCTACGGAAATGGTTTTTAGCTCTTTTTTTTTTGTGGTTCGATATTTTGTCGAGAAATATTTCCACGAATAAGGAATGGGTACAGTTTCTTTTGCGGAGATATTCATTCAGATGCTTCTTGTACTGGGTAGGTAGGTACCTATTTCGTCCCGATGGTTGTGCTGTTGTCATCTAGGTATCTTTGGTTCTCGTTGGAGTATCGTGCTACATTTTTGGAATCTGTGAAGACGATCGTCAAAAACCTGTTTTTGTGGTTTTTTCCCTCGAGAATATTCAAGTGAATTTGAAATTCATCCAAAATGTTTTACCTGCAATGACTCCTCGATTTGATTCCAATCCTTTGGAACCTGATTCTAGTATGCAATCACTAATTTTTGCGTAGTTCAAAAATTTTAATAGTATGGCTTTTCAGATCATTTTTAGAAAAAATGAGTCTTTCTTTTGTAATCGTTCAAATAAAAGGATACTTTTCAGACAAACAATGAATAAGAACAAAATCAGGCCATGAAATTTCGTATCAGTGGAGTTCAACTACTTGTTTGATGAAGTTTCTTTTTCGAGATACCTATTTAAACTTATTTTGAAAGACTATAGTTTTTCAGAAAAAACTTTAAATTGTTCTCACAGATAGAAAAGTTTCACCCCTACAATTTTGTTTCGTTTTATTTCCTTGTAAGATGCTAATACCATAGTGTTGGTTCAAAAAATCGACTGTTATAATTGAAAGTATTAAAAAAAAAAAAAAATGCTAGAAAAATTTCTAAGGAAAACTGATTTTGTAGAAAAACCTCAAATTGTCGAGAATGCATAACATGAAACTATTTTCGAACGGGTACCCACAACACTAGAACGTATACCTAGATTAAAATCACCTATCAGAATCCAAACTGGAGTGAGAAATTTGAAAAATTTGGGCCTAGGATAATCAAAGATCTAACATAAAACAGAATTGTAAAAAAAAAAAAAAAAAAAAACGGTGGCAACATCCAAATAACAAAAAATTGAAAAAATTGCAATTTCATCTGAAGAAAATTTTGCTGGTTATTCTAAAGAATTCGATAAGACAAATTCCCAGTTCTAGAGTTTTGTGACGAATATTTATCTTGAAGCTGGCTGAACACCCAGAAAAAACGTACAAAAATACCTTACAAGCCCAAAATAATTTTACGCCCTATACAGTTTAATTTTTCAAATTTGTTAAATTAAAAAAAAAAAAAAAGATCAAATTTTGGCCATAAAGGGTAAAAACATCAAAACATCACAATGTACCCAAACAATTGAGCTAAAAAAGTTGACCTCTTCCTTCCCCCCCCCCCCCCCATCTCCAGCAATTGGAAACAGTTTTGAGCAGATTTAACTTAGTTTCGGAGCCTCCAAATTTTTTTTAGAAATTATTACAAATTTCCACAGAATGTTACTTTATTAAATAAGTAATAAATGTAATCAATTTTGCACCCTTTTGTTAAAATCCTTAGACGATTATATAAGTGGTTGCTAACACCACTCAGCAGCTTACAAATTACAGTTTAGAAATTTTAGTTTCCTATTAAAAAAACTGCTCTAAAATACGCATGTCTCAATGAATTTCAACACCTATAAACGCGATCGGTTTCTGCCGGTTCGACACAATTTATATTTCTCCTGCAATTTTGAGAGGTTTCAGCTTTTTGAAAATGTCAACCAGCAATATGTATCTCCTGCTTCCTCTTACTCATACATAATTCTTTCAATATTTTTCTTCAAAACTAGTGCAAATGTTGCTTAATGGGTAAGTTTATTAAATCTGTAGGTATAGCAAAGAAAATTTACATTTTTTCAAGGTGAAGGTGTAAGAAACATTTAAACTTAAAGGCTCAAACAGGTTTTGAGAACTTCACGACTATGTAAACCAAAAAAGAAACTTCCAAAAAAAGTAAAAATTTTAGTTCACAAAAGGTTTAAAAAAATAATTCACAATAACTAAGTATAGATTACTACTTTTTTTAGAAGAAAAATTACCTGCAAGGATTAAGTGCAGCATGTAGGGGTAGGTATAAAATTCTTGTCAAATACAATCCCAAAAAATTTTTTCACGAATCTAGGATCATAGGTACCTATGTATGATTCGGGAAAAATAAAGATGAAAAGAACAACCTTTTATTGGCTCATTTTGTTTTTGGAATCTGACTGAAAGAAGTTACAAAGTTCCATAATTTACTTATATTCATTGTTTATTTCAGAAGTTTAATTTTATTCAATTCAAAGAACCGATGACCCGAAGCAATAGGAGAAAATTAGGCTCAAGGTGAAATAAGAAGGGTTTTTTCATTTCACTCATTCATTCATTTTCTTATTGAAATAAATAGGCACCTATATACCTACATATTTGATTGATAAAAATCAACACCTTTTTTCCGTCACATTTAACGGGACACTCGACAAATACCTGTTGCTTTTATCTGTACCTATTTCTAAATGACCGAACCTCATCGTCGAATTTTTTTAGACCGAGAACGAAATTTCTCAGATACCATTTCCTGCCACCTCCTGTTTTTAGACACGTACCCAGTCGTACCTGCCTATGCACAATTGAAATGAGCAAAGTAAGTAAGAACCTACTGCATTGAATCTAAGTAATGTGCTTTTTGATTTGATCTGCGAAAGTAAAGTGACCTATTCTAATGGGGTACTACGAAAAATAAAGTCAATCCAGCTATTATTCTCAGTATTTATGCTGTAAGTATATGCTTGATATGATACACACAGTTGTTATTTTTATAAAATTTCCCATGGCTAAAATTTAAAAAGGTGTCAATACTGTCAATATAAATAGATTTTCTAAGATTTAGAAATGCGAAATTTTCAAAGTGCTGATTATCATTCAACACGCACTTATAATTCTGTGAGGCTGGTGGAAAAACACTACTGAAGTTGGAATTATAGGTACCTACACCTACCTAATGATCACTGGCGACGCCAGCCTGTGTGCCCAGTGTGCACAGGCACACCTGTTCATTTTCCAAAAAGAAAAAAAGGTACTTTTACTTGACTTTTACAAATTATTTATAAAATTCTTTACCATAAAAACTAATGTTTGTTAAACCAAAAGTAATTTTTGAATAATTTTAAGTTCATTTCTTGATGCATCAGCATCATTTTTCTTACTTCAATTTTTAAAACATTGTTGGGTCAGAATGAGAATTTTGGAAGGCGGAGGGGGGGGTTCACAACTTGGTTTTATAATTTTGAAAATTGGCACACCTGTTCAAATTGTCTGGCGTCGCCACTGCTAATGATGACATTTTGATTAGGTACCTAATAATTAATTAATTACGCATGCCTACTTATGTATTTGGTGATTTTCAAAAATGACGAATCAACTTTAATTTTTGGTAATCGATATCGATTTCGTGGATTGGTATTTTATTTTTTACTTGAATTATAGCTATTGCTATACCTTTGACTTGACTGAAAATTGCTCCTACCTACATCAAAAAATATGACACTGTCGAAAATATAGAATAAGCCCATCTGAGAATTTCTCAAACTTACGATACAGATCAAAAAATACAAACCAACTCATTTTTTTATTTCATTTGTAATTAATATTCAAAAAATGCAAGCGCGTTACATTACGTAAACATTTAAAAAGTTGCGAAGGTATAATATTACACGCGCTGGGAAGCCTTTGCAATGAAATCGTTGTCATAACGACGATGCCTATTCACCTAAAGAATTATGTATAAAAACAATGCTCTTAGGGTTACCGCCTTCTGCCTTCAACAATTTCACGAGCTACTAGCCAAGGGATACCTACTTCTATATGAATTGTTATACTTATTCAAAACTCAAAAATTTTTCTAAATCCTTTTTAAATGCGGTTAATAGGTGGAATAAATTATCGATGTTTTATTTAACCCCTTATTAAGGTAACGTACCCAAAAGTCTCTTTTATTCGTGCGATTTTGTAAATTTCACATTACCTACTGTGAGTTTACCTAGTAATATGTACGACGTTCGCATGTTTTCGGGTTGAAAATGAGCGCACAACGGAGAAGTAGGAACGTGATTTGCGCGTGTCATTTTCTATCACGTGGTTGCTCATCTATTCACTTTGCCTGAAGCAAATTCCACGTGTGTGTATCTTTTGCACTGCCTTAGTAAGATGTTTCAAAATCAATTATTTATTTCTTTGCAGTAAGTCTTCGCGTAGGTGTAAGTTTCGATACAGTACTTCTACATACCTACCTATATATATTTTTTGTTACCTACTTTGGCTAAATGAACTTTCATTATGTGAATAATTGTGAAGTGTAGAAAAAATTCGATTGTTTTGGAACGAATAACTTTTTAATAAAGTTGATTATTTTCCAAATCGACAGGTTCGAATTTATACGTATGTAATAGGTACCTTTTTGTTTGAAATTAGTTTTTTATGGAGGGAAGGGGGATTTTTTGCAGTTTTTGTTACTTTTTTTGTAGAATGAGGTACTCAGGGGGAAAGGTGGAGCAGCTGTTGGAATTATAATTTCGTTTGCAATTCAAGGAAATTTCAAGTGCAAATCGTTAACAAAAAAAAAATTATTTTTAAATAGCAAATTTTAATTAATAATAGGTACCTATACATTTAAGTTACAAAGGTGGATTTAGGTGCAAGAGAAGTTAGCAAACTTTATTTCTAAAATTGTAAGTGTTTGTATGAATTTGAATTTCCTTTACGGCCAATCTGCATCGAGAAACTCGTAGCACGAGGATAAAGGTGAATTTTGAAAATGTTCAAAAGAAGTTTTTCCAAATTTTACCATTTCCGGCCTCACCTTAGGTATATTTAGAAAACTTTTTTGGATTTTCAATAACTCTGAAAACCATTCGCATCAGCTTTTCTTTTCCTATTACGTCGTTGTTAATTTTTTTTGCTACGTTCTTCTTCTTGTTTTAATGTTTTGATAAAATGATAATTAAAATTAAAAATCTCAAATAAACTTCTTTTTACATTGCCCAATTTTGAACAGTTTATCAATTTCTTACAAAGGTGCTAATTTGGAGAGAAAAATTATCGAACTATAAGAAAAGCTGCCTTTGGAATGTTTGTGACTTTTTAAAAACACGTTTTCATTGCAAAAAATGACAACAAAATGCAGAAGGAAAATTTCTATCACCATTCCAAGCCGTTACTTGACTTTTAAAGGTTGTATCGCGGAAAAGAAGATTTGCTATACGAGTGTCCATTTTTCTGAAGAATTCAAGAAATGAAAAGTTTGAGATGACCACTTTCCTACATCTGAATGTTGACAAACATCTTCAGATGCATAGATGTGAAGCTTACATACAGGTGCCTGCTCCCTTACTAAAATCATAAAAAATTTCATTTACATGGGGTACATTTTTTGAAAGTCCATTTTTATTCAGGAGTAAGAGGTAGAATGACGTTCACTCCAGACCTGTTTTTATGAATGATAGAATGATTATTTGCCCGTTCAAAATTTGTAAAATAGATTTTCAGGTAGAAAAAATTGTATTTCATTTTTAAATATTTTTCAAATTGATGGGATGGGCGATTTTTCTGAAAGTTTAAAAAATTATCTATGTAGGTAAGTACTAAGTAGTTTGTACATATAAGCAGGTAATTACCTAAAATGTGTAACGTTCTGTGCTGATTTGTAAAAATTGAAATTTTAATTGAAATATGAAGGTCTACTAATCATATAATTACCAAAAATTGAAAACTTGTAAGAATCCAGTTTGAAAATTAGATATTGATTCTTAGATTTTCAAAATTTTGATTCTATGGTGAAATAATGTACCTATCAAAAATTTGACAAAAATATTTATTTCTATTCCGAAAACAACTCAACTTTTCCTGAGACGATTTTAAAACATACTTAGTACCTACATCATTGTTTGTATAAAAGTCAAGTAAAATTTTGTTGGAAAATATTTAAATTCAATTTTTTTTTTTAATTTGGCAAACTTTTCACTTTACCTAATTACCTACTATACGTTTGCCCAGAAAGAATACAAAATAAAAAGAAAAATTAGGCACGAGAAGCCGACTCTAGTCCAAACTTTCATTCTTAAATTACGGCTGAAAAATCTTTACCAGATACCCAGCCATTTTTTTGATAGGTACCTAATTTATTATACAATTAAAAAGTCAGACTATTAGTAATGAAATTTAAGTCGTGAAGTCGTGAAAAAACCAACCAAAAGTCGTAAAGTTTTTAATTGAGATGCCGAAGTAAAGTATTATTTTTTTATTACGAAAAGCATAGGAATTCAAATTAAAAATTTGAATAACACGAATACGAGTAAATATAATATCTTAATTGCACGGTGGGCTTTACTTAGTAGATTTTCATTCATAAAAACAATACCACGCATGCTCGCCAAGTTTTCCAGTTTTTCACTTCGTTACCGGCAACACTGGTATATTTTTGCAGAAAATTCAAACGAATTGTTTGGAAAATTTTCCATGATTAACATTCTAAAGTGAATCTTATTTTAATCAAATGTTTTTCTCCGAACGAACATTTCTTTTGAACAATAAGTAGGTACTTTGAACTTGACTATATTTATGTAGGTAGGTACCTATATTGGGGTATTTTTCAATCAAGTTTTCGCGCATTTGTTAGGTACCAAATTTATGAATAATTTAATTTTCGTTAATATTTCTCAAAATATCGATTCCGGAGAAATATAGGTACTTTCAAAGTTCAAGTGCTTGTTAATTAGGTATTAAACTTGAATCGATTAATTTTTCATCTTAATTTCGTTAACATTATTCATTTCTCTAATCGTTTACGGTTTAGCTGCAAATGCCGAAATAAGATATCATTTTTTTCACCCTTTTTTATCCAACTCATAGCGAATTAATTTTCCATTAGTTTATTACATTAAGAATGCCTTCTTTTAATTCTGCATCGTTGTACCATTATTATTCTTTTTTTGACTGAAAGAAAGACCGATGAGTGCAATTTCAGACGGAATCATCGCCCACCATAAGTACTGATTTTTTATCCCTTTCATGTCTTTATCATAATTCTGTACATCAAATTGAATATTTCTCATGGTAGGTAAGATTGATGGAAATTATTAAGGGAATTTATTAGGATTAATGAAGGATTTTCGTCTTGGATTTTAAAAAATTGAACTATAAAAATGTGAGTTCTTCATCGTTTGCGCTCATAATTTATAAACTATTTTACACCGATTTAGGACAGAAAATAAAACTGGAAATTTGATAATTACACATCTGCCTATACTAGAATCTAATAGGTTCCTAGACCTCTTGTCTGTCATGAACTTATCAACATTGAAGTACCTATAGCTGGAATGTATGTATAAGTACAGCAGATCTAAAAACACTTCTATTATACCTACAAACAATATAATATTTTAAAATCTGCATCACTTTCAAAACCTCCGAACATTGGAACAAATTTGAAAAAATATTCTACGTGCGAGTAGGTCTTCTTAAATTTCATCACGAAACATGAAAATTATCATTACTTACGTTTACACGTGTTAACAACATTTTACTACCACTAACATAGAAAAATATCGGTATTATTGATCGGAGAAGGGACCTAAATTACATTCCTAGGAGAAATAGGCAAGTACTTTTCAACATCGGTTCACAATGCTCACGAGACCACGAAGAAGTAAAACACAAATTTTCATCATTAGATTTCAAGAAATATCTACATCAAATTGCATAGGAAAGCCAATAATTTCACGCACATTTATAAGTTTTCGAAAATAATACGCAGGTGTTGAAATAATTCTCATTTATGTGTGATATCTGATAAGTAACTTTACCACAGTACTCGAATGTTATCGATTGGAAATATCCAAAATACCTACGCTGTAAGTTTATTTACCTTTTCTCATGAGTATGTCATTTAGCTCAAGAAATGTCTTTTACTGCACCTATTCGATAATCTTATCGTAATTTCGTAAATCGCACTCGATTACTCAAAAAAAATATCAATTTTATCATCATTTTTTTGTCTAATTTGCAACGAATCATAAGTCAATTTGAAAATATTTGGCGAAATCATGAAATATTTCATTCGTATCACACGTGAATGAGAAAAGCTAGGCATGTAATTCGATTAATGTTTACATGAAGGGTTAGGAATTGTACAAAAAAAAAAAATGTGATTCGTTTTGATGATAAAATATCGAAAATGTTACGCTTTACGTTAGGTATAGGTATTCGTATTGTAAACAATACTTACGTTAACACTATCGATATGGCCCGGTTCGATGAAAAGAGCAATTCAAAAAGGAGTTTTGTCAAAATTTACTCAAATTCAGCGAGATAAATGTTACATTTTTGAGTCACCGAGTTGAAAAACAGCTGACAATAATTCGTGTAAGATATTTCATGAAAAAAAAAAATACTTCCACATCTTCACACGTTATTGATTAGGCAAAAAAAAAAAGAGAGAAAAAGGAAAAAAAGAAAAAGGTAGGCAGGCATTTAGAAAAGCCGCAGGTTTCGCGTGAAACGAAATTAACGTCGGTCGATTAAACGAAAATGAAAGAAAAATTCGAGTAAATTTAACAATTAAATATCGTAAATGCCACGTAATATGAAATTTGTATTTACCTGACATGTTTCGTGTGTGCCGCTGGACGCAAGCGATGCATATCATGACGACCGCTCGAACCGAAATGAACAATAAGAAACTAACAACGCTGATAATACGTTCGACAGTGGTTTGTTATCAAGAGGGTGACTATTTTAAACAACCCCTACTTCGAAATCGGGGTGAAACGAACTCCGTTTTCGGTACAGATTTCACGTTCCCCTCCGCTGAAATGTCCGCGCTGTCATTAGTTTCAGTTATATACACGGCAAAGCTAGCTTTATTCTGCGCGTGTTTTCATCCAAAATATACACATCTACATATTATATACTCGCATTAAATATAGAAAATAATTTTCGTATCTGCGAAAAATTTACAACTTCCGAAATATTTCGATATTTTATTTCCGATTTTTTGGGTAAAGCAATAGTCGCAAATTACGCGCCGCTGGTGTAATTGAAAATTTGAATTTTTCCGGCGCCGGGAGAACGCGAAGGCCGAAGGGATACGCTAGCTATAGCTCGCGAGAGTGTGAGCGGAAAATGAAAATACTCGCAACACGATATCACTCTTCTCGCAGGAGCTTCTCTTTCTTTTTTCTCCTATTTGGGGAAAAAAGTCCAAAAATATATAGTTTCGCCGAGCTAGTCAATTGAAAACTACTACACAGGATGCTGTCGGTGGCGACGCTCAGACTGGTACCCTGGACCTCTTGCATGCAAGTTTATAGTTCAGTAACTAGGGCACTTTGAAGGATATTTGTTAATCGGATATAGAGGTTGTAGTTCAGTACCCCTCGTTGGCTTTCAGATCTATAGTGGATATTTTTCTTTGGCAATGTCTAATCATTTTTTTCTTCTTACCGAGATGATGGGTTTTCTTCTGAGCTTGGTTTTGATCTACAGGCGTGTTGTTCTAGATTTGACAAGGTATTTATTTAAAATTTTCGAAGAGATATTGAAGCGATATTTTCGATGGGGTGAAATCGAAATTTTGACTGATTGGGCTGAGAGGTTTGATTAAACTCTGTCTTAATCATTTATCATTTTTTTTGTAATGTTATGCTGATGTGCCTTGTAATGTACGAGTATTTCTATTGAAAAATTATTTCGTCAACTCTTAAAGAATTCGGTATTTTTTCATTTTCAATCCCTATAGTTTCGATTTCGAGAGTGTGGAATCGATAATACACATAGTTTAGAGTTGCCTACTTCACTCGGATTTTTGTTTTCTAGGCTAAGACAGTTTACTAGGATGGGTTATTGTTAGAAATTGATTTGAGAATGAAAAAACTACTTTTAATATATTTTTCAAAATTTAAAATAAGCTCATGTTATGTTTTCGATAGCGTTGATTTTGAATTTGAACTCATTTTTTAAGTACGAGCCTTTCAAGTCCAGAAATAGGCCTCAAATTTCAAAAAAATATACTTAGCTGGGTCATTCCATGCCAAATCGGCGGATTTTTGCACGAGGGTTCTTCGATTTTTTTCAAAATCAGATCTTGTGTAGAGGTCATCAAACGATGACGAATGACGCAAACCGGACATTTTTTCGATTTTTTTTGACGGAGCTGTGGCGCTTCAAAGTTCTCCAAAATGGCCGAAAATGGAAAATTTCAGTTGCGAATTGCTCCAGTTGTACGTGGTATAGAATTTTGAACTTTTTTTCAAATTGTAGTTCTTTGAGAGGGTAATCGAAGAATTATGTCAAAATCAGTGTTGCCACTTTCTGAAACCTAAAAAACTCGATTTGAAAACTTATAATTTAAATATAACCACGATGTCCACCAGTAAAAATTCTGAAAAAATTCTGAGTTTTAGTTCTTTTTATGTAGAATAACATATCAAAAAATTGGAGGGGCATTTGTTTTCATTTTCGAGAAAAAAAATTACAAGTTTTATTTTCATTGCAAAAGTACCATCAGAAACCTAAAAAATGAAAATTTTTGCATTTTTGAAATATTTTATCAATGTGTAGACGAATATGTGAAAAAAATCCCCGTCACCCCAATTTTTTAACGGCGACGACATTTTTTCAATACATTTCACTCTTTAAATAAAATTATAGCACGAAAAATGTCAATTCGTTGACAAATTGGGGTGACGGGGATTTTTTTCACACATTCGTCCACACACTGATAAAATATTTCAAAAATGCAAAAATTTTCATTTTTTAGGTTTCTGATGGTACTTTTGCAATGAAAATAAAACTTGTAATTTTTTTTTCTCGAAAATGAAAACAAATGCCCCTCCAATTTTTTGATATGTTATTCTACATAAAAAGGACTAAAACTCAGAATTTTTTCAGAATTTTTACTGGTGGACATCGTGGTTATATTTAAATTATAAGTTTTCAAATCGAGTGTTTTAGGTTTCAGAAAGTGGCAACACTGATTTTGACATAATTCGTCGATTACCCTCTCAAAGAACTACAATTTGAAAAAAAGTTCAAAATTCTATACCACGTACAACTGGAGCAATTCGCAACTGAAATTTTCCATTTTCGGCCATTTTGGGGAACTTTTGAAGCGCCACAGCTCCGTCAAAAAAAATCGAAAAAATGTCCGGTTTGCGTCATTCGTCATCGTTTGATGACCTCTACACAAGATCTGATTTTGAAAAAAATCGAAGAACCCTCATGCAAAAATCCGCCGATTTGGCATGGAATGACCCAGCTGGTTATTCAGAGGAGCTGATTTTGAATTTTAGCTCATTTTTATGAAACAATCTTCCTACATCATTCAATATAAGCTCCTGAGTTTAATAGAATTGAGAAAATTACGTGATTTTTTTTTTCGTTAAGTTTTCAGAGTGTTGATTTAAAATTTAAAAATAATAACTTTCAAAATTAAAAAAAAATTCTGATGGTTTGAAGATGAAATTTAAAGTTTTGAAATGTTTTAGAATCATTTTTAATCCACATATTTGCAAATTTGTTCAAACTTTTTTCATGTTTTAAAAATGTTTTTTTCAACTTGAAATGTTGAATTTGGGTTCAGTTTTTAAGAATTTGAATTTGCAATGGGTGGCGTGCAATTAAACGAATGGTGAGCACGTCATATCCGGTCAGAGCTCTCCTTGTATATCTATTATAGGCAACCATGCATACAGGAATGCACAATATATTGCATATTTCAGAAATTTGCTCAAAATCTTGAATCAGAGTAGCTGGGGCAGTGTCGTTGTGATTCGGATCACATTTGATGATTTGAGTGATCTGTATCCGCGATCCGGATCATTTTATGCAGTAGGAATCGTAATCCGTGATCCGATTCAAAATTTTCCGCAGATCATTTTTTCACGGATCATTTTTTTTACCATGTTTTTGCTTTGAAAATTCGATTTTATTAAAAATTTATGTAATTGAACTCAATTTGTTGGATATTGACGTAGGTACAATCGACGTAATGTCATTAGTTTTTCGCTAGGATGCTTAGTTTTTGATTTTTTGACAAAAAACTAACAATAAGAAACACTTTTTGAAATTTTTGAAAAATTTGCAAACTGAGTTTCATAAAAGTCGATCTGGAGGTGAAAGGAAGCGTCCTACGAAAACATTACACATGACTAGAATTGTAGAGAATTAAATTTCCAATCGACCCAATGTGATTAGTTTTTCTCTTGGATGCTTAGTTTTTGATTTATTGACGAAAAACTAAAACTTTTTGAAATGTGAAAATTTCATTTTTCAATTTCTGCAAATTTGCAAGCCAGGGCTGACTTTTCCCCATCCCTGTATAATGTGTTATTGCAATTTTTTGAAAATAAAATGGAGACTATTTCGTTTTTTCACGTTTTTGTTCAATCTTTAATTTAAGAAACCAATTTAGTACCTTATAGTACAATTTCCTTGAAATGATCCGAAGAATGATCTGTGAAATTTGATCCGGATCATTTTTTTCTGGAGTTGATTCGTGATTCGTAATCCGGATCACAATTTCCCGGGAGATCTTTGATCCGTGATTCGGATCACAAATTTCTCAATGATTCGTGATCCGTGATTCGGATCAAATTCCGTGATCCGCAACAACCCTGAGCTGGGGCGATGAGAAACAGTTTTTCAAAAAATGTATTGACCACTTCATTTTTAAAGGAGCTACAGACATCGAAAAAAAATTGATTTCTTCAGAAGTAGGAAATTTTCCTGTCACCGATGCCAATAATTTTTTTCAATTTTTGATTTTTTATGTTTACTTATTTGTTTCCTCCTTACTCTTCAATGTTTTTAGATCATTTTTATGATACTTTATCACATTATATTTTGATAAAATTTTAAGCATCTTAATGTTATTCTACTCTTTAGAACAAACCAAACCAAACCATATTCTGAACTCATTTTTGACGTAAAATGAATTTCCCTTGTTCAAAGATCCACCGGGTCCACTAAGTAGGCACAGCATTGAATCCATTCATCAGAAGTTCAAAAATATGTATATACCTACATAGTACATACTATGTCATTGTTAGATATAATTTTGCATGAAACACTCAAACTCCGCAAAATACAAAAAAACATTTAACTGTCTCATAAAACTCTAATCCAAATTGAAAAAGGAACCATATTCAGTCCATAATAAAGCATTTCTGCACTTTTTGAAATTTGCATGATTTTGAACCGTTTTCGGGCCTCCTGCATCATATTTTTATTCTTTCATTTCTTCAAAAATAATCACTGGAGAAAATTTCGGATTCGAACGAGAGCTCAAAAAGATTTTGAAAATATCAGCCAAAATCACTCGAAAGACCACAAAGACAGTAACTCTGACTTAAAAGGTGCTGAATTTCATTTTCACCCTGTTAACAACGTTATTTCGAGAACTGGAGAAACCGAAAATCTGCTGGAGACTCCAGAACCGTTCGAAACCGTCACCAATCGACTCGGAATGTCGAAAATAGGGTAAAAACCAAATTTCAGCTTTCTACATATCTACGTCAATTTGCTGTCATTTTGATTTTTTTCCAATTTTGACTCAAAGAATTTTTTAAAATTAGTCAAAAATGAATTTCAGCATCTGAAATTTTGGTCGATGGCTTTTTTTGGGTCCTCTTTTGATTCCCACTGATCACATTCAAAAAATGGTGTGCCGGTTGGGATACTTTCCTTGAAAGTAAAAAAAAAAGAAAGTGATTCTTCAAAAAACAATAAAAACGGTTTTTGCAGGCCTCCCTGAACTCTATTTTTTTCGCTTGAAAACGAAAAACCATCTTGTGGGCATCTTCTGATAATTCGAGAAAGAGACCAAACTGTTTTGACTTGGACCAATTTGGAAGCCAAACATCGTTTTACTTGGGTTAACACTTTGGAAACCAGCTCCTTTTTTACTGCTTCCAACTTTGAAACGAAAGGAAATCGAGATAGGGCGCCGTCTTTCTTTATCCTCTACTTATTCATACCACAAAATGACACACCGAACTCATTCTCTTCATTTGTATTAATATTTTATCTCCCTTTCCTCCAATGAAAAATAATTATTCTCAATGATTTGCAACTTCTTCAAATTTGATATTAGGAAGAAAAATCATCATTACAAAAAAAAACATGACCAAGTCGTGAGAAAGTGAAGGAGAAAGGAAAGGGAAATGGACCATATTCAGATTTTGAAATCACCATGCTTATAATTTTTTTAATTGAAACGCTTGATAAAGGACACAAAACAACGAAAAATAAATTATCAAACATGCAACTTACGAAATTATATTCTCAACCATCATCGTAATAGGAAAATTGCCTACAGCAAAATTGAAGGAATTAAGCTTAAAAATAATACCGATATATGTATGTATTACGAGAACGATGAAATATTTCTGAAATCGTCGTGATAAAACATAACTACTCGTATCAACAGTCACCCGAGCAAATTTTACCAAATGGATTTTCTAAACAAATAACTGATACTTGATGATGTAAAAGTTTTCCAGCCATGTGCAAACTTTGTGCAACGTAAGTAAAAGTTATTGGGGAAATATTTCGAACTATGTTTTGAACTAAGATGTGATGCCCATTAAAAAACAATTGTACGGTGGAATAAATGAGAGTACGAGCTGGATTTGAAAAACTTTCATGCATAGACAAAACACGATAAAATAAATGGCGCAGTAGGTTAATAAAGAGATAATTATGTCACTGATTTCTTCAGGTGGGTAATGACTTAAATCTAGATACCTATACCTACCTACCTACGTGAATTTTCGCTCATATTCGAGTAAAATGAAACACTTTCCAACTACTCAGATAATTTTCCATTTTTTTTCACTACTTGTGCGTATTTAAATATCGTAGCCTGATGTAAAATTATCGATATTTCTTCAAAAAAAAAAAAAATTGCGCATCCTTAAATCGCTATTTTTTTCAAAATTTGTCTTCGTACGTCTAGTTTGAAGGGCATTTTTATTCTATTTTAAAACGTTTGATTAAAAATATCCCTTTCCTCCGGGCTGGTTACGATAGAATGCATTCGTAATAATTCGCACGAGGCGCCAGGATGCTTCCAACTGATGCTGTCACATTTGACAAATACGGGATAAGTTTTACGAGAACAAACACTAAAACTAACTCATTAGGTACTCGCGTCTGTTCATCAAAATTACACCGTACCTGACATTCTACTTCTACAGTCGATTGATTAGCTTTCGATATGTTAAGCTTTGTATCAAACAAAACTCCCCCTGGCGCAGAATTATCGACAAATAATTTTTTCATTTCGCGTTATCGATATTTTGGAAAAATAAATTTCGCATTAATCGCGAGTAAATCATGAAAAAAAAAGCTTTGATATATTTTTGCATAGTTCAGCGATGTCCAGGGCACGATGTTGGGATTGTTTAGTGTGGTATAAACCGTGCTAGGTTTTTTTTTTCATGTGACGGCGCACTTTTGGCGTCGAAAAACTAAACAGAGGCTGGAAAGTTTACGATTATCTATAGACTGCTCCGGAGAAAATGGGAAATGTCAGGCGAAATGAAAGGGGAACATAGTAGAGAATAAAACGAGAGAGAAATTTTCGTTGGTAAGAGGCGCCTGTGCCGTTTGTATCTGTCGCGGAGAGTCGCCCGCCTGACTGCCTCGTTCTGGGAAACTCCACTGCTACCGCGAATTCAACATAATACAACTATCCTTCTCCCTTTGCTGAAGAAACCCTTTACACATAGAGTGCGGTTAATGGCACGAAAATTTCGAAAGGGAGGTTTTCGGGGGCTGCAAAAATGACGACACACGGGAGCCTAGTTAGTATCCAGACTGTCGCTAAAATGGTAATCTGGGTCGCGATTGCCATATCACGTGTAATTCCACGTTCTTATACTTTGTGTACGTATTAAATCGTATGAAGTTTCTTGAAAAAGTAAAATAATGATCGGCCCACCAAACATTGAACGAGTTTAATTTCTGAATCAGATGAGGCGATTATTGTTATTCTTACGGGTATTTGACAACAGTAGGCTATAATATAGGGAGAAAATTTATTTTTCGAAATTTCGATCAATTTTTGGGGCTTTAATAGGTATAAAATAATTTTGTTTTGATCTTCTTTATTATTATTATTTTTTTTAACGAGATGTATTCAATAGTTTTTAAACTTTTTTCAGCTGATTCAGTGTTCTTTTTCGAAATGGTTCAAAATTTTAATTTTTTCGATAGGTGCGGAGGTAATGTTGAATACTTCAATTTTATTAGGCCTACGTTACCTACTTACTTGATCGATTAATTTATGAAAAACTACCTGGTCAATCTCGATATTGAAAATCAAAATAATATGGATAAGTAGTTCTATGTATCATAATTCATATTTGTTCAAAGTATCAAGCCAATTAAGCGATTAGATTGTGCAGGAAATTTAAAACCTACCTACATATAAAAGTAAATTTAAAAATCATAAAATATTTATCACAAAAACTGTACCACAAGAATATCAAAAGAAAAAAAATTAATTAAAAAAAATCATCTGAAAAAGTTCTGATGGAGATATAATTAGGTACCTCTATCTATCCTGATTTCATCTTTTTGCCCTCTTTTTTTCTCGTGACATTAAAATTTTTCTTTTAAAACGATTAGGTACACTTCGGTAAAATAAATATGTAATCTAATTTTATCCTACTAGTAGAATAAAACACTACTTTATTCACTCTCGCTAGTCGCTCGAGTGATCAAAGACGTGTTTTCTTCCCACGTTTGGATAAAATATGTTATTCAACTAGTGAAATAAAGTGATTTTCGACGATTTTTAATTACTTCCCTCGCTCTGCTCAGGAAATAAACATCAAAAATCGTCAAAAATCACTTTATTTTACTAGTAGGATAAAATACCATTAAAAGTTTGTGGCTATGCTCACTGCCCAGAGACCTTTTCCAAATTTCTTCCGGAAATAGAATCATAGTTTATTTATAACAGAACATCAAGTAATAATCTGCAAATTTTTTTAACCTTGTTTTGAAAAAATATCATTTAAATAAATATGACGCGCAATTAGGTACAATAAAATATCACCGTTTTGTTAAACGATTATTTCAAAACTAAAATTTGTTGACCCTTCTTCGCCATTACCCTGAATTATAAAATCTATTTAATTATTCTCCCTCTCAAATTTTTTAAAAAAAACCATTTCACATTTTCAACCTTTTTTCACTTATTTATACCTACTCCCACAGAAGTTTTATTCCTTAATTTTTTTCGTCAAGTTGATGAAGAAGGACTCTGTAAACTAAAATAGCTAGGTATATAAATTTATTCTGAAAAAAATGAGTTACCTTACTTCTCAAAAAATATCGTTGAAAAAAAACACATGCACACACGAAGTCGTTCAAGTCCGAGAAATCAATTACCTATTGATATCAAGCTTAAATTTGATGATTTTATTTTCACCGAATTAACCTTTGAAAAAGAAAAGATTTGATTGTCAAAGGTAATATTCTCAAATTGAAATTTTAAATTAACAACAAGCTGTCTCACAAATTTGATCACTAACGAAAACTTTTTAAACAAAATCTTTTTCTAAAATTTTCAAAATATGAAATAAAATTTGACAAAATAAGTGAATACTCACACATCAAAAAGATGCCTTTGTAGACAATTTTCAGATTCAACTTAAGGATTTCAGTAGAATCTAAGTATAGTGCGATATCTATTCGGTAACTAGGTACCTACGTATTTGCTGCGTACTTTTTTGGCCACACGTTCTACAATTATTCAGATATGATCAATTGTTCAGTTTGTTAATTAAAAATTAGTCGTTGAAGAACTGAAATTTGAGTAGGTGCCTGCGCATTTTTGATGAAAGTGTGAATGTTTCAAGTTTTTGAAAAGTAAAAATCGTTTCCTTTTTGTATTTTTACTTGCTCAAAATATTTGTCATGATGACAGAGGCATCTATGTTTTGATAATAAAAACAATTCGTGACTCTGAACCATGCTTTGGACGCCCTCATTCTTTGCCTATAATTTTAAAAAAGTACTGTCAAGCGTGAATTTACTTCTTGAACTATTTTACAGAGAGCGCTATTCATTCGTCTAATTCGCCAACGAAAATTTCAAGTTCACTTATTTTAAATAGAAGTAAAAATTGCAAAATTGCATTCACAAATTGAAACAAAATAAAAACCTCCATAAATATATTTCTTCTCATTTTTTTTTTACAAGTCATGTTGTCGATATAAATGTATAACTTCCTGTTTGTTGAATTGAAATGAATAATATCATCAACTGGAGCCCAGAAGGCGATTGCAATGTGTAATTGTGTGTATTGTGCAAAAGAACTTCATTTCTATTTTTGCTTTGTTGGATTGTTTTTCGATGAAGTAGGTAAATTGACGATTTCTAGATTGCAGGACCATCAAAGGTATGGTACCTACGAAAAAAAAAAAAAAACCATTTGGAAGTCAGTGCTTTCGAGAACACAACTAACCTGTGTAGGTACTTCTGAATACAATATATAGGTAGAGGTAGGTACCTAGTAGGCATTAGGTATGCACATATATAACAAGCATGCATGGCAAACAAAATACCTAGGAAAGACCGGAATCATAATAGAGGATAAAAATCAGAGCATATCATATTTCTTTAAAATAGTTTTAAGCCTGGGAAAATTTTAAAAGAGAACAAGGTAAATTTTAGAAATATTCGGTGAACAATTGAAAAATGATTCACATTAAAAAATACGTACAATGTGTAAGTGCTTATATGTTTTATCGTATTTCCGTAGGTACTTTCCAAAACTATGCACTGAAATTGAATGAAACTTATTTCTTCTCGAACTGCGATATCGGTGACAAAATAGGTACCTGGTACCTACCTACCTACATACCTTAGATATATTTAAAATAACGGTAATTAACAATAAAACTTACACTACGAGTGAATTAAACTATTGGACATCCAATACATGACACGACAATTACGGCAAAAGCAACGGGAAGAAGTGCTACATCTAAAATCCATCCAATGCATGGTAAAAATATGGCCAAAATTAAAAAAATAGATAATATTATGCCAGTTATGAGAGTGGTTGTCATAATACCAGCTTCTACAACAGTTTTGAAAGTAATAAACGTTAATAAAGGACACAAAAAATTTAGAAATGATTTCATAATTTGCTCTAGGTAGGTATACGAATGTTATTCGGAAAAAATTTCAAGAAGAGCACGTGAGTATATCGAAAAATATTTTTCTTCGTTTTATTTCTCGTTTAAGCCACGATCAGATTATATATTTTGAATCCTTAATTTGCACTTTAAAATATTATCAATTCGACCAGTCAACCAACAAATCAACCCGATCACTAAGGACGTAAAGAATGACGTTTTAAAAAATGATATGATGGGAAAGACTATGGCTTGTAATGGTATAAAAATTCCTTTCATTATCTCTAAGGCCATTCTATATCAATAAGGGATTCAAGAACTTCCGGCGCGTAGCTAGTCCTCGTGCAATAGTTACCTACTCAACTCATTCAATGATTTCTTTTTTATGTCGTTTTATAACGATTTCCATGCGTGAAGTCTTTTTAAAAAAAATGAAATAGGTGCTATAAGGGATAACCACCTACTTCTACTCTTCTACCTGTGCGATAACTGATACCTGAGTACCCGAGTAAAATGTACTTTTCCATGAATAGATATTTAAGTAAGTATGAGCAAGCGATATTATATCCTGTACTATTGATTAGGATTTAGGCCAAGTAAATATTTGTAGGTAGGTAGTAGGTGCGTATCAATTTTTAAGGTTGTCCGAAAAAAATCTACTACGTTGTTCAAAGTAGGTTTGTAATGCTATTGAGGTATTTGTAAAAAATTTGGTGATTTGAATAAATCATAATTTTCTTATTGACTAATTGAGGAGCTTGGAATCAAAACTCACTTTTGCCATCGGACAAAGTTTCGAGAAAATCGACAATAACTGATTTCGCCTAGTGCGTTGATGAAAAAAACGTCGCAAAGTGTGTCGAGCTCTTGAGTAAGACTACTAAATGGGATTCCATGAGAAAATTTTTTTTTTTCAAGTTGCCATATCGTTGCAGTATGGCTTTCAAGTTTGGCAAAAGTGAGTTTTGATTCCAAGGTGGGGTAATTTTACTTTCTTTTGCAAATATATCGAAAAATAAGTCTCCTAGAAGAAAACTAGCGACATTACGTCGATTGGAAATTTAATTCTCTACAATTTTCCTCGATTTAATTTTTCTGTAGAATGCTTCGTTCCGTCTCCAGACAGCTTTAAAAGTTTTGAGCGCTGAATTTTTCCAAAAATTATACTTTCTTTTGCAAATATATAGAAAACTAAGCACTCTAGAAGAAAACTAACGACATTAGGTCGATTGGAAATTTAATTCTCTACAATTTTCCTCGACTTCATTTTTCTGTAGAGTATTTTGTTCCGCCTCCAGAGAGCTTTAAAAGTTTTGAGCGCTCAATACATCCAATTTTTTACCTCCTCAGTTGCATAACTTCCAAATTCAAAACTACCATTTTCGCTATTTTCACTATCAGAAAATGCTTCCCAAGTTGCAATTGAATCATTTTGGCTTTGTAGACTGCCATGCGACCTTGAAAATACAGTTTTTTTTGTAGCTTGGAGTCAAAACTCACTTTTGCCACTGGCAAAAGTGAGTTTTGACTCCAAGGGCACTTTTTAACACGAAATTGTGAAGAACTGGGGCCGAATTCGGAAAAATGGATTCTGTAGGGTGATAGAGAAATTGAAGAAGTATCCGAATCCGCAAAAAAACGCATATCGACTTTTGGTGTCAAAAGTGAGTTTTGATTCCAAGCTCCTCAATTAGTTCCGTATTCTTACTACATATGAAATTCGTGCATTTAAATTGCTTCTTTAATTCTGGACCAAAGCAAAACAATCTTACATGGACTCAACATGAGTTGCCTATACCTCAAATCATAGGGGGTTGCTCTTGGTTAGACGGGATGCAATGTAGACAAGACATTTTTAGCCCTTGAATTTGAAATTCAGGGTTTCCGTATCACATTTCTCAATAAAATCGAATAATATTATGATAATATTTCAGTAGATGTGAAAACAGGGATTTTAGACCACTGAAAACAATTTACAATGGAAGCAGTTCTATATTCTGTGATAGTACCTATTTTCCTTTCATGTTTTTTAAAGGGGCAAAGAAATTGATCCATCAATTTTTTTGTTTTTTTTTTGCATTTTTTCGAAAATAAAACCTTACTTCTTAGAGGTTTTTAATGGATATCAACATGAATTGCATAATAAATGGATACCTATTAGGTAAATATAAGTCCTATTACCTTTTTGCCTCTCCTCCATACACGCTCGACGTTGGTCCTAAAAAAAATAGGCTTCATGGAAGAGAATGCGAAATGTTTCGCAAAAACTGAAACGATGAAATTAGCATAGGTAGGTAGGTAACAATAAATTTAAAGAAGGCACTTGAAAATTTTTCAAAACAATGCCCTCTCCTCCTATTTATTAGGTGTGTATGTAATTATTGAACTATGAAAACTTGAGTTTGATTCAAAAATTTCAAATCAATTTTATTACAAACACCCCCTCTTTTTTACTTACTACTTTACTCAAAAAATTTTGCTCTCTGGACTAAATTTTGTTCCACGCCCAAGAAACATGCGACCCAATTTTGAATTTTTGCTCGCCTTTTCAAAATAAATTTTCAAATTTGTATGTAGGTATAAGTATTATGGTAAATTATCGCCAAAATTTGACCTTTTGATGGTGGGAAGAAAATGTACCAACTGCGTTTTTAAGTAGAAGTCATCGCATGTGTTATGTAGGTTTATGTCTACGAGCAATCAAGTTTAAATGCAAGTTGGTATAGGTAACTCGATTTGTCAGGAAATAGACGAAACATGCGATAATGATTTTTTTGACATTTAGACAGTGACGTAAAAAAGAAGCAGAAATATTACCTACCTACGTCAAGTTCATTCAGTAAAAAAAAGGAAATGTACATATTATAAAGTCATGAAAAGTAGGTTAAAAAAATTGAAGCATGAGGTCTTTGAACTTCGAACTCTTGCTTTTTTTTGCTCTCATAAAAGTACAAACTCTCCAATTTAATCTCAAATTTGATTTTTAAAAATGTAATTTCAGATTTTTTGTAGCTAACTAATTTCTCAACGTTTTTTTCAGCCTTAAAACAAAATTTAAGCAATAAAGCTAACAATGGAAATTGGAATCTCCTAACTCCGAAATTTGGAAATTTTATTTATTTGAAGTCCTTTTTCACCCTAGGTATCCGAGTTTTTCATTTCTATTTCAACAAGAGATTCGGGAGTCAAGAGGTTTCTTTTGTGAGGATGTAAAAGTTTTTCTAAAAAATATTTTGCAAAGTATAAAAAATCACGATCCCCTCCCCAACTGAAATTTTTTCTTGTTGACTTTTAATTTTCTAATGTAAGAAGTTCACTGAATTTGATCAAAATCCTCCCACTATTTTTTTTTAGGATACACCCAAATGTACATCGAGTGGTGAACAGTTTAAGTACAGTTTAATAAATAAAAACGTAAGTAAAGGTATTTACCTATGTAAATAAAACACATATGTATCTTCGAATCATTTATTCATTGAGTTACATTGATCACGAAACACCACATGATTGAAAGCACTGAATTTAAGTTTCACTAGCTCTCTGAACATGCACGTCCGAAAATATTCAACAAGGACACATAAATAATACGGTCGTTGAGATTGCAATAAAAAGTGGTAGTAATGACATTGCTATTGCTGGACCAACGAATGAGGATGTTGCAATGGAAAATGATGCGATTGTCAGCCCTACATTTGTGTAAAATTGTCCAACAGGCCCGGCAATAATAAAATCAACAAACACAGAAAGAAGAGCAATTATAGCAACCAATGATTTCATTTTAGGAAAAAAAACCGTTATTGAATTTGTTTAAAAACTTTGAATGATCACTAAGTTTTTCTTTAACTACCTACAATATTAACAGAATTGTGTACCTAAGTATAGTGCAAAAAAATATCTGCCATTTGCGAAGTTTCCTAGTACCTACTTGGTGCACTTTCTGACGATAAGAATACGTATACGTATCAGTAAACAATGAATATGGTAAGTTTATTGTTCGACAGTTGAGCTACACATATTTTATGTTCCCATTATACATATAAGATAGGCGACAGAAAAGCTAGCGAGATCGAAATTTTTCTAATTCGAATTAGGAGGAAGACTTCAAAAATTTGTAAAAAAATAAAATAAAATAATTGACAAAATAAATTATTTTCATGCAGACTACATTTTATTAGATACCTATACAGGGATGGAAAGCTAAAAGATGAAACTTTAGCTTTAGCTTTTGGTTCCTCAAATTAATGAAACTTTCTAAAGGCTAGCTTTTGGCTTCCAAAAATCATTGGCTTCTGGCTTTTATTTAGCTTTTAGCTCTCAGCTTTTAGCTTTTAGTCTTTTAATATTTTCATTTCACACATTGCTACAATACAGAAAAGTACACCATACCATGGGGCATGGATACTCACAACAACAACAAAAAAATAAGGAAAATGGCAAATGGCTATATCTATTACAAAAAATTGAAACTGAAACTAAACCAGAGAAACATGCAAAAAAAAGGTAAAAAGCTGAAAGAAAGCTGAAAAAATGAAGCTTTTAGCTATAGCTTTTAGCTTTCAAACATCCCAAACTTTCCTTGGCTTTCAGCTTTTAGCTTTTAGCTTTCGGCTAGCTTTCCATCCCTGTAGATATACATATTTGACTGGGTGAATTCTGAGAGGGAGGTAGGTAGATACGAGATATGGAATTGATATTGAAACGTTAAGTAGCAATGATCCTGTTTTAATTTTGTAGGTATCTGTGTAGGTACTTCAAAAAATGTTGAAATTATTGTAATAAATACATAGGTAGGTACTTAAGAAATTCATTAACAACTCTGCATAATCGGCAAAACTTAAACAACCTACTTTTAATGCAGCTTTTTTTCAGTGACGTAAAAACCTTTTTTAAAAATTGAATCTATGACTTCAATTTTAAATGCATTTTGAATGAATGTCATTCTCTCAAAAAATTATTAATGTACCTATTTATGTATTAAAAAAGTCCAGCTCTGCGTGTTTCCTTTAGGATCTAAGCACGCATTTTTTTCGGTACCTAATCATTCTAGTTTTTTACTGCTTGCTTTTTCATTTTAATTAGCATTTGATGCGTGCGATGCATTCACTACGAATACGTAGTTTTAATGATTTACGATGAGGCACCTCGATATTTTTTGGAATAGGTTATGGTACGTACGTATAAAATACCTCTGATTAATGTAACGTTATAATAAAAATAAAGGCTACGGGGTCCTTGAAAAAGCGTTTGAAATTACAATGGTACCATCATAATGAATATGCGACACCTTTGATGAAAAATTTTCATCGTCGTCTTCGTAAAAAACCTTTTAAAAAATATACTCGTGTATTAAATTTTATTTGTGTTCATGTTTCAGTCATAACTTGTGCATTTTCCATTTCGATTGCCTATACCTATCGGCTATCATTGGTCTTGGCATTTCGTATAGAACGAATAGGTGCTTGAATAAAAAATATGGTTAATGGATTTACTGCAAAAAAAAAAAAAAAAAAAAAAAACGAAAACGAAAAAAAACAGAAGATATAATTTTTAAAAATAGTGTACCTCGCTAATTTGTTTTATTTTTTCACATCGTTTTTGGAAAAATGTTCCCTCTATGGTAATTCGTTTACCTAATGTCGATATTCGCAGACAGACGTACCAGACGTAGAACGTGATTCTCTTACACATATTCAAATTCAATCATTTTCAAAGAATGAATTATGCAAAGGCGAATTTTAACCATCCTATATATCCGTATATAGGTATAAATTTCACCACGTATAAGCATGCATTAAATTTTTTCAAGCGGCGTTTTTTCAGACACAATAAAAACACTCGAGCGTTATAATTACATCAATAATATTTTTAACTAAACTACTCACTTTCATTTTTTTTTTTTTTTTCAAAGAACCACCCAAAGGGCAACATCAACACAAAGTATCGTGGTAAGTGTAAATTTCACTCGTTCTATCGATCAAAGGAAGGGGTTACGGAGACGCATTGCGAGCAAGTACAGAAAGGCGCTTCGTTTCGTCGTAATAGTACTACTACTCTCTATTTTCGTACGGCTGGTTAGTATCAAAATACGCAGCTTAGGTAAAACTCTCCGATCATAAAACGCATTCGCAAGAAATGGGTTACGTCGAAAACGATTTTCTCAGTCCCAATTCCTGACATTTGGCATGGGAAATGGCATGAACAAGGTCAGTACAATCATTTAAATTTTTTCATTATCAAAGGCCCGAGTAGAAGTTTTTAAAAAATCACAATTTTTCTGCATTGTACATAAATTTTAAAAAATTTCATCCTCGAATCATCTCATCGTATTGCAATTTACGAATAACAGTCATTAATTCATTATCACATCACCGACTTGTATTTATTAAATGATTGATGTGTGCATTGCCACTTGCCAATGTTCGTGCCAGAAATTGATGCAAAAGCTTAAGCTGAATAAATGTTTTTCGCCGAAATGCAGCTTTTGTTCAATTAAAAATTAAATTGAATGAACTGAACTGATGCGACGAGTGGCTCGTCGTGTTATAGCGTTGAATGATTAAAAATTCATTTTTACTAGCCTACGAGTAGGTATATTGCTGTTGGTGTAATAAGATTGCTAAACGTGTTGAATTTCAAATCACATTGTCGGCAATTATTCGCTTATAGTACCTTTTATGAGAATATTTAGTCGACTTTTTTTTTTCAGTATTGTCGTTTGTTTATAGGTTTTATCATTTCTAGCCTCGTCATAAGCACGAATAATAAACGTAATGATGATTGCTATTTGATTGCATATTTACGTATTATTTGAACTCAATCGATTAATCATCGATACAAACATGCAATTTAAAATTTCGTACAAAGGGTAGATGGTATCTATCTATACCCATTGCACTTACCTATCTAATGTTTACAGGATGCGCAGAAATGTCGAGTAGGTACACCAAAGTAAGTTTTTTGTTAAAAATATATGTTGGCAACGTGAAATATGTAGATGCATATTATGATTGGTGGAATGTAATCACCTCAGTCTAACAACCAATCATGTGATATCATTTTTGTTATTCACTGTGACCAGCCGAAATATTTAACGAAAAACTTTTTCGGGGGTACTCGATATCTCTGCGCACCCTGTATGTGTATGTACAAAACAAATGCACTGCAAATAATGAATGTACGTTACTAGTACATATTTTTCTCTCGTATATTGTAAATTTATTGCACGCTGATATTGATTTACTTACTCTGAACTGAACATTTTCAATGGTGAAATTGATACCATAGAGGTGTACTTGCTTAAAATTAAAAAACAACCCCGAATGGAGTTGATTTTCATGTACCTATCTAGTAGATGTTTTAAAACTAGGTAGGTATAATCCGAAAAACAAGTATGAAAAAGTTCGACAACTTGAATAAAATTAAATTGAATTGTCTGGGAAAATTTTGAAAAGATAGTCCATTCAAGAAATTGTAAGACAAACTACATATCCACGTTTACACAATCAATCAGAGGTTCAGGGCACTGTTGAAAGCTTGCGATACAATCATGTGTACTTGAGTTAGACACACGTATTATTGTTCGCGCACACTTCACATTTCACCATAAGTTATTTTTTTATTGTTAAATTTTTCTTTTATATCTATTTTCACGAGATTGCGAATGTAAATATGAGCTACCTCGAGAGTGAAACAATTTTAAATTTTAGTTGAGCTTGGTTTTATCCTGAAATATACATATATAGATATTCGTACCTGCAGAAATTCATCCACTTGTCAAAATAGGTAGGGAACATTACGTCTTTTACCTACTCGTGGAATACAGGGTGCCCAGAAATATCGAGCACCCCTAAAAAAGTTTTCTACTAAAATACTTTGGTTGGTCACAGTCTGGGCACTCTGTAGGTGTTTGTAGGTATTTCGATTCGAAAAAAGAACTTTGCAAGTCTGCATGTACAGGGTGCCCAGAAATATCGAGCACTCCTAAGAAAGTTTTTCATTAAAAATATAGGTTGGCAATAACGTGAAATAGATGCGTATGATTGGTGGAATGTTATCTCTCCAGTCCAACAACCAATCATGTGCCATCATTATTATCATTCACTGTGACCAACCAAAGTATTTTAGTAGACAACTTTTTTAGGGGTGCTCGATATTTCTGGGCACCCTGTAGGTACCAATCGACCCATATTGAACCTATGGTAATCATTTCATGATAAAAAAAACTAATTTGCAAGTGACCTTTCGAAAAAAATTTGTAAATTCACCGAAGAAAACTGCTAAAAGTTGTCAATTTCTTAATTAAAGAAAACCGACTAGAATTTCATACTAAATTGAAAAAAAATACCGTAGAAACTTATATATCATGAGCTAAAAAAAAATGGCGATTATCGTTAGCTAAAAAATTGCACGGAAGCTACAAAATAATGCACTCACAAATTCACAATACGCTTTTGCCGACTCTGAAATTTTTTTCGGGGTGTTTATAATTGCAGGATTATTACACCCGCGAAGAAAGGGGGTTTCGATTTGAAAAAAAAAAGTTCAAGACGTAAATTTCAATATTTACTTCCATTCACTCAATAAATTGAATTGTTTCAATTCTTCAAAAAACACTGGACAAAATAAAATTAATCAATTTTTTCAACTAAGTAGGTATATAAAAAAAAGTAGGTTGGTAACTTCGTATTTTTGATCAACGTTAGAAGATTCCGTTTGCGTTGAAAATTACGAAGTTTAGTCCCTATGGAATACAGCGTTGATGAGTGCAAAAAATTGCAAAATTTGTTTCTAATGTCTTTCTCAATTCAATTTTTTTTTTTACAATTAAAATAGCCCTAACTTTTGAATTATTTGAAACGGAGGCATGGAATTCATGCCATCATAGAGAGCTCGAAGTTTTTTCATTTTGAAAGCATCAAATGGTACCTACCTACTCTCTAAATTTGAAACAGTCAATTTCACTGCTTAGCAGTCACGACATTTTGCCTTTTTAAAGCAGTAGTTTTTTTTTACTGCAAAACAGTGAAAAATTACTGAATTGGTCAGTAAAAAATCATTTTGACTGACCAATTCAGTAATTTTTCACTGTTTTGCAGTAAAAAAAACTACTGCTTTAAAAAGGCAAAATGTCGTGACTGCTAAGCAGTGAAATTTGACTGCTTTAAATTTAGAGAGTATAGGTACCTAATAAGTTTTCAAAAAGTATAAAAATCAAGATTCTTAACAAAACTTTGAAAAAAATCAACATTTTGTTTACCACTTTCAAAAGTCGAGTCCCACATCATGAGATGAGAACTCAAATTTGAAAATTTTTGAAAAAATTTAACACCCAGTAGGTATTATTTAAGATTTGGTCCAAAATGTACTTGGGCTTTTAATGTAAATTTACTCTCAAAATCAAGAAGTTAGGTAAACATGCATGCGCGAGCTCAACATTACGAGTACCTACCTAATTTCCAAGTTTCATTCTGAAAGGGCATCCTGTATCTAAAATGTCAATGTTTCTTCCACCCTGACATGTGACATACTCCATCGAGGTAACTTTACACCTCTCAATTTATACAATTTCATCGGCTCTTAATATTTGTCCATTAAGTAGGTATTAGCTACCTACTTATTCAATCTGAATACTAGAGCTACATATACAATATACATTTACGTACTAACTAAAAACTACCTAATTGGGACACTTTAAAACGCCACATTAATTGCATTCTTAAATTTTTAATAAGATTGGGTTTTTTAACAAAATGTAGAAAACAAAAATTACAATTCTTCTGGAATCTCGATTAGGTATACCTATTTAGTATTAGTTGGTAATTAGAAGAAAAAAATCCAACTTGGTTGCTACCTACGTTGAAAGTTGATAGCTATACCTACCTAGACATCATTGAAAGGTCGTTTGTTGAAAATTGTTTATTGGATAAATTTAAAATTACCATTATTTTTATCGATTTACTTTTTCCCCAAGCTGACGTTTTGTTTTTTCCGTGTCATTCACATTTAAGGTGTATTGCATGCAAAAATGTCTGCATTTCAAGGTACCTAACATGATTTTTCTCCCGATAAAACGTAGCAGGTATTTAATAATTAATCCCTTTTTCTACGAATGTGATTTTTAAACTATTGGTTAGGTTGAAGTAAATAGAATCAAAAATAAATTCCGGCACGAACTTCCTTATACAACATTTGTACCTACAAAAAGGCAGAACGAATTTAAATCCTGAATTAAAGGTTGATGACCGCGAACGGAAAGAAGATAGGTAGGTATTTTTAAACAAAAGTACTTCCTTTGATCCCGTTAATTAACCCTTGAAAACTGCTAAATGAAAAAAATCAAAGGTTATGAAACCTTTTTTCATTTTATACATTCTACGTTACGAAGAATTTGCAAGAAAGACGTAATAATGCGAAAATAACCGTTGTGGGAATTTTATGTGGGAAAACCTCCCTTAGGAGGCGTTCATGTAAATAAATTGAGATATAGCGTGATTTCTTCACTTTTTATTCCGACTTTGGTAAAATATACAGTTAGGTAGGTTAGGTGTTCGAAAAATTGTTTGTTTTTTGAAGCTATATCAGCGAAATACTATTAGAAAATTTTTGAATTTACCTTACTTGGTCGTGAAATTTTCAGCCTTGGTTTATTGGTTATCGATCGGTTTGCATAGTTTATTTTATGGTTTACTGTTTCAGTGTTCTTGCTTTATTATGATTTAGGTTGATATGTACCTTACCTTTTTCCTACAGACTTTTTATGGTTCCAAAAAATTGAAAAAAATCATAAAATTTATAATTGGATTTTCAATTGTGTTTTCAATATGTACCTACACATATATGTTAGGTACCTACCTGCGTATGAGATACTTTTAACTACAAATGCTTAGTAGGCCTAATATGTTTTCCCTGATGGGCAATGGGTATAGATAGATGCAAAAGGAAGTAGTTAGATAAGTACCTACCTATTTGGATAAATTTCACATAAAATATCTAATTAATGAATTCAAGTTCATTGAACTTTGACTACGATTTGTACTGTCACATAATTTACCTATGCTCAATGATCAGAAAACTAAAGGTTCAATTTGCTGAAAGACATTCGCATGAAAGGATTAGCTATTTATACCTACGTAATTTCTGTTTTCAGATAATGCCTGGACTATATGTTGGTAATTATAGAGATTCTAAGGATTCTGCTCAACTGGAAAAATTTAAAATCACGCATATACTGTCCATTCATGACGCAGCTAAAAGAGTTTACCCAGTAAGTGTAATAGATTTTCATTTTCTTTATTTTTCTTTTCGTTGTAAATACGATTCATTTTACATTTGTATGCTTACATACATATAAATCCACCAGTGATTATACATACCTACATAATACTCACATAAAAACGAGTAAAACGAACGAACTTGCTCAACGTTGCGTAAATATTTCTTCCCTTAAAAAAGGTTGTATAGTTTTAAATGCAAACGACTCAAGAACGATGAATAATCGCCAAAACCTGACCTTTTGCGTAGTTACAAAATTTAATTTTTAAGCGCTATTAAACACCATATTTTCCATTTTTTTTTCTGTCCTATTTCGTGCGTTATCAAATCTGAACAGATTTATGGCTTTCTTGAAAATTTTCTTTTCTTTTCAAACATTTCGTGGAAAGAATAATTTATATTATTTATTTGATATTAAAATTTACGAACGTTTTGATTTTGTGCAAAAGCAAACAAAGAACTTTTTTTCGATAAAAAATGATAGGTACCTATTTAAAACATGTTACATATTATACTCGTACAATGTATTTTTAGTCACGAATATGACTTATGTGCATTTGTAAAATTTATTTTAGAGCTGAATAAATGAATCATTTGAGATTCGAAAATTTACAAATACACTTTTCTATCCATTCTATGGTTTATAAAAATGAAAAATGATTTAAAAATCTGTTGCAATAAAAATTACCTACGTCATTCTGGAATGACTGCATAAAAATTAGATCACAGGGACATAAGATGCATAATAACTTGAAATTTTTCCATACTTAGTTATTTTCTTTGAAATTAATTTTTAGAATCTCCGGTACGATAATAATAAACTGAAAGGGGAGGCAGGTTGAAACACTACTCGATAAGAGTAGATAAGATATTTTTTCGAACGAAAAAAGGCCGTTAAAAAAAATAAAATTTTAAAAATCTGTTTTTTTTTTAAATAAAAAAAATGTTTTTTGCGTTTGATTCTTTGACCTTATTTACAAATGGTAGCAGAGAAGGAGTTCCCATAACACATTTTTTGGATTCCAGCATCTTAGCACCGCTGTAACGATTATAAGTACCTAGGTACCTACTTAGTCGTTGATAATGCCCATCGTTTTTCGCGTCTTATTCATTGTGAGAATTTTAGAAATAATTTTCAGGAAAATAAATTTTGAAAACAATAATTTCAAGTTTGTGCTTCTCGTTCCCCTGCGATCTAATCAATATGCAATTGTTATAAAATTATGTAGGTACCTTACTATAGTTGCATACTCATCCACTCGAAGTAACCGATCAGCTCAGAGGTTTATGTACTTACATTGCAGGAAGAATGGGTTAGGTTCATTGAGATTTTTTTTTAAAAAAAAGGTAAAACTACTTAGCTGTACGACGTACGTGTTTCAAAAAGACAATCCTTGTTTAAAACACTTTCGCATTCGTTAACTCGCCATAAAAAATCGAAATGTTCGTAATTAGGGAGCAGTAATAAGTAACTTAGACATTTTTTCTCTCTTTTCACCAAGATTGTCAATGTTGATTTTTCTTTACTTTACTTTTCAATAATGTTCAATTATTTAGATTTTTTTAGACCTCTGAATTTTTATGGACACCAAGTTTTTTGGTTAGGTATAGCCATAGATAACTTAAAATTGTTGAAAGTTGACTCAGGCCTTTAATTCTGAGGAGCAAAGGTGCAGTGTATGAATTATTTTTAAATCAACTCTCGCTCCAGCTGGGAAAATGAATATCGTGGAGTCGAGTGTATGCTTCTATTGAAAGAGAATAGTATTTAATGGTCAATTTAAATTCTTTTAAGCAGTATTATGCCACTTTTCATTATTTTAAAGCGTCCATCTAGAATATTTGAATGTCATCTACGAGTGTTCCTAATTGACCGTGCCACACACTGTCAATTATTTTACATTATGGGAGGTGGGTAGGATTTTATAACGAATTGAATCAATACGTAAAGTGTAGGTAAATGTTGATGATTTGTATACAAAAGAAAAAAAACTGAAACGAGATTCTAATATTACCATATGAAATAAGTACCTATGCAATCGTTTTCAGGACAAACATTACCTTTGTGTGCTTGCTTCCGATACTCCAAGTCAAAATTTAAGTCAATATTTTCCCCTATGTAACGATTTCATTCATGCTGCCCGCTTAAGAGATGGCAACGTACTAATTCACTGGTATGTATGTCTCCTACTTAGTTGTAATCAATCTTCATGGTTCATGAATACCGTAGAAACAATAATTTTAAAAGTTTTTATGCATGATTCACTGTTTTGTACAGTTTAGCTGGAATGTCTCGTAGTGTAACCGTAACAGTAGCTTATATAATGAGTGTAACTACATTGAATTGGAAAGAAGCTTTGAAAGTTGTAAGAGTTGGAAGAGCAGTAGCGAATCCCAATTCAGGTTTTCAGAAACAGTTGCAAGATTTTGAAAATTCTCGATTGCTAGAGGTAATTGCTTAAATTTTTCATAAACCATACGATAAGTAGGCAAAATTGTAATTTTAAAATAATTGATCATCTTAGGAGCGTAAAAGACTGAAAGAACGATTTCCTAGCGTAGCTTTGATAGAACTAGACGAGCATCACTGTCAGTCAATGTTGAAATCATACCAAAAATTGATCATTTCCAAACATATTTGCGAAGGAAATTGTTCTAAAGGAGAAACATGTCCAACTGGAATATGCAACTTGCAAACCAACAAGTAAAGTTTGTTTCCTTTTTTTTCAACTACTTATTAGCTTATTTATTTATTACCTACCTATTTTTAAATTTTTTAGTTTTTTTTCTCGTTTTCACTTTTTTTTACCATACATTTGATTTTTTTATGGTAGATACCTACTTAATAAGCCTACAAAAAATCTTAAATGTCACCGCTTATTACGCTGCGATCTGCAGCAAGCTGCTGTAATGCTTTTTTCATGATAGGATAGGTATAAAAATCACCCTGGTAATTATTCAAGCGAGGTAACTTGACTAAATTTTCATTTTGTTCACGCCAAAATTTCAAAATTTCATATAAAGAAATTCGCAATACGCAAAACCTAAAAAGACTGATACCTACACGTATAAAAAGAAAATAGGTAGGTAGTGTATCGGTTTACTTCATAATTAATAAGTCTGAGTGTGAATTTCCAAAACGTAAACAGATAGTTTATATTTTAGCAAGTTAAGGGTTGCACATCGAACAAAATTCATTTATCAAGAAATTTTTGGAACAAATCCAATTTGTCTCGCAGTATAACAATTTAACTTTTAAACGATAAATAACCCATTACACAATGCTTTCCAAATTCAATTAAACTACGGCAACACAAATTACTTATCGTAAACTACCTATTAATGCGAATCGACAACAAAATTTCAATTGTGCAGCATTTACTCGACAGTTTTCGAAGTGTTAAATCAATAACTCTTGACATACATTGCATTACAGAAAAAAAGGAAAGAAAAAGAGAAAAAGTCAGCAAATTAAATTTCCGCATGATGTGTAGATATCCACTTGAGTTTTTTTTTGAAGAGTAGGTATGCAATATCAAAGAATTTTAATGAAAAGAATGATTATTAATTGAAAAATATACCTATATTTTCAAACACTTGGAGCTGAACTGTATTATGTCTTTTAATAATGACCCATATGCTGAAGAATCTCTATCAAAAATAGCATTGTGTGCGTAAAAAATACAATCATCTTATCTCTTAGGTAGGTACTACCTATACGATAAAAGAAATCGATTGGATAAAAATTGAGATACTCGTAGCTAGTCAGCGCCTTCGTTTTATTCCTACACGCTTGAGTATTCTTCAATTAAATTTTAGAAACATGTACCTAAAAGCAGATTTTATAACTGATTAAATTTCAATTTACTTACATACATTATTTTTTTCGTAGGAAATTGGTAAGAAAAAGTTCCATGACTGCGAGAACTTCTTCAATGAATGCTCCGTCAACATCTAAAGGCCGATTAGATCCATTCAAAAGGCCTTCAAGTGGTCCAGCAATTCTCATGAGTTCATCAAGTCTACCTCCATCTCGCGTAAATTCAGTACAAAGTCTACCAGATTTGGGTGATAATGAAAAACCACATTTTATGTCTGCCCCATCCACACCACAACGATGTTCAAATCGTAGAAGTGCGTTTAGTATACGTAATATTGCTCCAATAGTTGATTTAGATGAAATAATGCCATTTGAAGATAGATTAAATGAGTAAAATTATACTACTCACTTAAATAAGTGACAAATTAATTCATGATTTGAGTGAGTTTGTTTTTTTTTCAATTTTTATTTTAAATCATGTTTTATAACTTAAAAAAAAAACATTATATTTACTTGGAAGGTACCTAGATGGGTGCCCCATTTTCCTTCAAATCAACAAATCAGATATTGGAGTGCAATATTTTTTTGCCTAGGTAGGTATTTTATGTTGATTACTTCTCAGTTCTCAAAACAAAAATCAATGTTTGATCTCAAAAGCTGCAATCAAAACGTAAGATTAAAATCAATCAAATTTTCAAAAAATGATATCATGAATATGATTTTTAAACTGTTGATAGACACACAATTATTTGCTATACTAAAGGTTGATCTTTTTAATATGTAGGTATAGTGTTAGGTACTCTCTAAAAAATTACACTTTCAATTCAAATTAGATTCTATAAAATATCACAAAACCCACACTGCTATGCTTCGCAAACAAAATTTAAATTTACATCGGTACAATTCAACTTGGAGTGTAGGTAATTTCAACGCATAGGTATTAAGACCACAAATTCTTTTTCTTTGAATCAGTAGATGAGGTCTTGAATTTGTGTAGGTACCTTCGATTTAGATTGTAAAGAACAACAGTACCTATATGTATTGTCGAGCTTTTGCATCAATTTTTGTTGAAATTAACTCGGTAGGTAAAGAATTTCAGAATTATTGCGCCCAAGGTGTACTCGCAATTTCTGTATGAAATACTACTACGCTTAGTTATAATTTCCATGTGAAAAGTGATAGAATGATGTGTGTCCAGGCATCTCTTTTTAGAAAGATGTACTCAAATATTTTTCTTAAATTAATTTAAGTTGCTATTGTATTGTATTTAGTATAAGTATACTTAGAATATGAATTTTTATTTATTTTGGAATTTTTTAAAATGCATTTTAGTCACTAATATTTTTATTTTCCTTTGTTGATTGAATTTTGTTGGATTGTGATATGATTTATTCATTATGATTATTTTTTTTTTTTTTTTAGTAATTTTGAGTGATTGAAAAAAAATATGTGCCTATTTTCAACGTAGTATTGATATTATGTATATTATGTACTTGCAGTTATTTGCTAAAACGTGAAATTTAGTCACCTCGATAAATTTATTACCTACTCAATAATACATACCTACTTCCTGTGGGGAAGCCATAAATAACTCGATAAATGTCACAAAAATGAAGTCGAAATTCAGTATCAAGTTTAATGGATTTTTAAAATTTGGTCTGTCAAGCTCAAAAACGAAAAAAAAAATGAAATACCTGTACGTTTTATAAATCCTACCATCATAAACATCTAAGTACGTATTCTTGCTGGTACATACATACATACATACATATCTATCTGCCTACCTGAGTACCTACCTACCAAAAAAAAATAATAGTTTCTGAAATACATACCTACTCGTAATTTGCTCGTAAATTAAAAAAAAAATGATTGACCCACTTAATTACAAAACAAATGAGCATAGATTTAATGAAAATTGACGATTTTGAGCAATATTGAGACTAGAAAATTTTTTAAATCAATACAAAATTGAAAATAGTGTGTAGGTGACGGTACATTATTTCGTGTAGGTAGGTATGTAGGTGCTTAATTCACTGTAATATGACAATCTCTGTTGGTGATTTACTGACGTAATCACTTGCAGTAATTATGTTACCTTTTACCTACGAAATGCAATTAGTACGTATCGTTCGTAAGTCAAATGTCAAATTAGAACCCAACTCTGAAATAGTTCAAACATGTTCCATACTTTATTCATACTACCTATTTAAAAAATGATTTGTTTAATTAACTATACCTACTTAATTCAAAATGAATTGTCTAACTAAATGTACACAAAATGCTGTGAGGTCGATTTGTTTTTGTATAGAATTGTTACGCATCGTTTTTATGATACCTACCTATAGTTATTTAATAATTTTTGTTAAAACGTTGACACTTTTTTAAAAATGTTTATTTGAATTTTTACTTTATTAGTTGGAAAAAATAAATGTTAATGCAATATTTCACATGTTTTTTCATTCTTCTTTGAAAGGGACTGAAATATCATAGGTATAGGTTGAATCCACATGATGGAAATGGAAACTCTGGTCATAAAATTGAAAGTGCTTCAAACTTTAAATGAGCTTACAAAACATACAGGGTGCCCAGAAATATCGAGCACCCCTAAGAAAGTTTTTCATTAAAAATATAGGTTGGCAACGTGAAATAGATGAATATGATTGGTGGAATGTTATCTCTCCAGTCCAACAACCAATCATGTGCTATCATTATTATCATTCACTATGACCAACCGAAGTATTTTAGTAGAAAACTTTTTTAGGGGTGCTTGATATTTCTGGGCACCCTGTGCCTGTATGTGTACCTGATCGGCCGAGATGATAAACGAAAATTTTTAATAGCAAAATTCTGTAATTTTGCTTTTATCAAGTTAATTTATTCAACTCAAGTTTCAATTTATGTGAGGATCGTAATGGCACAGATTGTTTCTTACTTCTTAGCGATATCTGCTTCAATAGACAATAGACATTGAATAAAATCAAGAAAATACAAGTTTCAATTTTTACTTGGTGAAATAATTTATATTTCACACAGGTAGGTACATTGGTATGGTACATACATTCGTCTTTCGAATTTCGCTTGACATTGAAAAAATGTTAGATTTCTCACGGCGAGTATTTTACATTAATTTAAATTTCATTACCTATGGCTAAAGTGCTACCTATGGCTATACCTACCTATGTACTTACTTCTACACAGTACATTTTTCAAAGTCTTCCCATTATTTTTTTTCTTGTAAAAAAAAAGATTATATTAATTAAAATAAGAAATTTGAATATAATTAAAATGAAACCAAAAATATTGTTCTTGATTCCTCAGGGAAGTGTATAGCTTCTTGCCTCGGCCTCGCGCGGTCAAAGTCCAAATTTTTGATATTGAATAATTGCAAATTTGGAAAAAGTTTGTATGTACTTACTTAATACTTACTAAGTTACTACCTATGTTTTGGATTTGGGTGGGTTAATGACTTGTGACAATTTCAAATTGACAAAATGACAAATTTGAAATGAGGAGCTTGGTGACAAAGTTAGACAAACGCCACGGAGGGCGCATACGGAAAGGGACCTAACGACCAAAAAAAAAAAAAAAAAAAGTTCTCCGAAATTGTTGTAGGAACTCTGTAAAGGTTCCTACAACAATTTCGGAGAACTTTTTTTTTTTTGGTCGTTAGGTCCCTTTCCGTATGCGCCCTCCGTGGCGTTTGTCTAACTTTGTCACCAAGCTCCTCAAATTATTACAAAACAAAAATTGAAATATTTTATTTTTTGCCATGTCATGTTTTTATGTTTGCTAAATTGCTAATTTGCTATTTTGCTATTTTGCTTCCGTTTGCGTTTTGGCGCTTTGGCTGTTTCGCGATTCGCTGTTTTGCGCTAGTTTTAATTTTCATCGAAGTATGGAGGCAACACTGTGAGATTATTACTTTCCGTTCTTGTTTTGTGAGTTGGCAACGCTGATGGTCCCGGGAAAAAGTAATCAATTTGATTTTGTATGTATTTTTGTTGTGTGCTGCTCATTTAATATTTCCGATGTATCAATGTGTTAATTAACGTTTCAGTTGAAAAATAAATGCATAACGTTCAACTTATTACCATGATTATTTAGTATTTTTGCCAATTGTGCTTATGGTTAACGTAGTGTGATGCTGAAGCCTGGTTGTTTTATTTATTAATGTGGGTGGAGTATATCGTCGAGCTGTAAAATGGCAGAAGATGAAATTCTTTTCGATGATGTTTATACTTTGGGAGATATCGTCGGAAAGTACGTAGAAATTAGTGATAGTGTTCAAAAATTAGAGCTTCACCTTAAGTACCCATTACCAATTCATCGTCATCAATTGTAAATGAGTAGAATGTTAACGATGAGTGAACAGAATGTCTTTTATCACCATAGTAGTAAACAGTACAACTAGAGTGATTCAAGATAGAAAATGAATTATACTTTTAACGAATATCCAAATGTAATCCATATTTCATGTGTATTTGCAGGGGCCCACACAGTTTAGTACGCAAATGTGTTCACAAACAAACTGAGCACCAGTTCGCCGTCAAGATAGTTGATGTTGCAAAGTATTCTAGCAGTCCAGGACTTTCGACTGATGGTTATTATTCATGTTTCTCTTCATGTATAATGATTCACTTATATCGTAGTTGTGTATTAATGACGGTTTATTTAATGTATTGATAGATTTGAAACGCGAGGCAACGATATGTCATATGCTGAAACATCCTCATATCGTGGAACTGTTAGAAACCTACAGTTCAGAAGGTTTACTATACATGGTTTTCGAATAGTATGTAACATTTCTGACATTTTGATGTTCCATTTAACTGAAAAATGTCTAGTTTCGGATCTTTGAAATGTATTTTGTTTTATAGCATGGAAGGATCCGATGTATGTTTTGAAATAGTTGAACGTGTTAAGGCTGGATTTGTGTACAGCGAAGCTGTAGCCAGGTACGAAACTTTGAAGTAGTGTAATGTGGTATCAGACTGTTCATTTATTCATATCCATTTGAATTTTTCAGTCATTACATGAGGCAGATTATGGAAGCAATAAGATACTGCCATGAAAACGATATTATCCATAGAGATATAAAACCTCACTGTATATTGTTAGCATCCAAAGAAAACTGCTCTCCGGTCAAAGTTGGAGGATTTGGAGTTGCGGTACAGTTACAAAATGGCAAAGTTATTAGTTCTGGTGAGTTGAAATGATACCTGCGTTGAGAATACTCAACATTATACGATGCGACGTCGTTGAATTCGAAAAGCATTCCGAAAGGTTCACACGTTATAAGTCGAAATTTTTACCACTTTGCCTGAGATGATTAACGGTTTCACGTATTTATGTATTTTAGTTTCTCGTTCTCTTTCGTATGAACATTTACCCGAGTTGGAGAAAATTGAAGTAGCTGAAAATCATGGTATTTTTCAATGTTCATTTCTCGCTTGTACAGTATTTTCGCGTTGTTAGCTTTCTATCGTAGTTGAGTAGAATTTTAATAAGTTCAGATTTGAAAATAAGTGAATAACGCTGCGTCAAAATTATCTATTCGTCATATTTTTGGTGTGAAAAATATAAGTAATACGTTGTTTAGTTGGTCATTCGGACCGACGGTCTAAAATTATTCGTAACCATTACTGGTTCACCATAGATGTAGGTAATATGTATATCATCTCATTTTGTAGTAAATGCGCCAAAAGTTGAAGAATTGATGCATTTTTATTCATATCTGCTAAAGCAATAGCATCTAGCTTTATATATTTTGCCCTTAGAATTGTTTTTATTTATTCGTGTATCTTTTTAAATTTTTAAAAATGATTGCTTTTTGTAATCCGTACATCTTGAGATCTCTTCTATGATTTTCAAAAAATCATGTTGATTGCTTGTAGAACATTGTATATTTCAGTGGTAGACAAAAGCACTTATTTTGATTTGAATGAAGGAACTTTACTTATGGTTAAAGCGTAACATAGGAATGAAAATAAATTTTTCGAAAATCCAAGTTTCTCTGCTTGAATATTGCAATTATTTTCCTCAAAATAAGAAATTTATTAGTCGGTATTTCAATAGAGAAGCCAAATCATAATGAATTTTTACGCCAGATTGAAGCAGTTAACATATTTTATCTGAAAAGTACTTCATTCTTTAATGTACGTGCTTTAGTTATTGACCTTGGAAATGCGTCATGTCATCAAAAATACAGAGTAACAAAATGCACTCGATGTTGAGTGATTTTGACTTTTCTTTCCTAGATGTAGCATTGAATATTGATTTTTTTTGAGACGAGAGGAAGGGATAGGCGGTCAAATAGTTGATTATCAGACGATTTTCAGTATCCAATTATAATGTTTTAAAAAATAGTATTATGTATTCAAATGACCTTTTTCGTATTTAGTTTCCGAAATTTCTTTCATTTCTACTATCAACGTGAATAAATTTATCGCAAAATAACTTTTGATATGTAAGTTATCATTGAAAAGCATATTATTCAATTCTCTCACATGTAATTGATTATTTAATCAAATGAATTTTGAATACCTTTATCGAGAAAATGAAATTTTGATGTAATTTCAGTCATGATGCAAAGGATTTTTGTAATTTGTACAAAATATTTAGCGTTGAGAAAAAAATTAACGAAAAATAAACTTCGAGTTGAAAATATTTGGAGAGAAAAATTCTTGTTTCTGTTAATATTTCAGAAAAGTAAATATTGGTACCATAACGCTGTCATTTTGAAATTGTTGAATGTATGTATTACTATAATTGAACACTTTTTTTTAAATTGATGTTTGAGGTACAATTTTAACGTATTACTCGTAAGTTGGTTTTAAAAATTTGTTTTTTTTTGTGGATAAAGTCAATGGGCAATTAGGTAATGGAAAAAATTACGGTGTGAAAATTATTCGTTGATATTTGAGAGAAAATTCGGTACATTATTTCTGGTACATGTGAAGCTAATTAACAGAAAATTCGCATTGAAAGGCATATATGTTTTTATTAATGTAGTTTTAATCAAATATTTTCCACAGAGGCCAACGTAGGAACTGCTCATTACGTTGCTCCAGAAATAATTGAGAAGAAACAGTTTGGTAAACCGGGAGATATATGGTCTTGCGGGATTATATTACACTTACTTTTGGCGGGTTCCGTACCGTTTGCAGGATCTGGGGAACGACTTCAACGAAATATTTGTCGTGGCAGACTGAAGGTAATTTGAATTTAATAGCTTTTGTAGTTTCTAAACTATACTTGGAATTTGTTTTGAGATTTATATACGGAGTATTTTTAGATTAAAATTTTCCAAGACTTTTCATTATGAGATGAAACAAAAAATGAATTATTGTCAACGATGAGTTTTTATTTTTTTCCTTCTTGTTTTATTAATAATTTCGGGTAATTTTTTTTTAGGTTGTAACTTTTTTTTTTGCCCAGTTTGGGAATTTATGTGGTGTTTTCGTTCATTATGTTTTTTATAACGTGTTTAATCACGTATTCGCACATCTATTTTTGAAATATCCTGTACGATTAATTATTCAGAAATGTGACCTGGGAGAATTTATCATACTATCGGGATTCGGCTGATTCAGTCTCGAATGAAAGTTCACGAGTGTTGAATATTCGAATTCGAGGCATTTCAATTTAATGTTTTATCCGGTCGAGGAATTCAAATCGTGACTTTTTAGTACAGATCGACAAATGTTTTAATTTTATAACGTGACAGGTGACATTACAGCTTTTTAAGCATTCATTAGAGTTGTACGTACTTACTTACCTACTAGGGACTGATAAAAATTTATTTCATTTTCTTTTGTCTCGAATTCCATAAATTTTCAATAATGTAAGAAACACACGTGAAATAGATTTTTTAATCTCGTGTAAAATTCAACAAACCATTGAGGAAAAAAGAAAAAAGCTCAATTAAAGAAAATTCATTTAAGCTTGTTCGATTATTGCAAGATAAATGGTTCAGCGTCGACCAATAAACAGTTTTTATGTAGCGTTGTGTAAACGTATATTTCACTTTTAATCGTAATCCTACATAGTATATAAGGGGTTTTCCTCCAATTAATACACTTTATCGTAGAAAGTTTTATAGAAAATTCTACGCTTGTGTTTAATTTAGACGAATACACCATTTTGGGAGTGTATAAGCGAAGCGGCGAAAGATCTATTGAAACGTATGCTGATTGTTGATCCGAATAAAAGAATAACGGTTCAGGAAATATTGAATCATCGTTGGTTAAGGGTAAGTTGATTACAAATTGTTCGACCGGAATCGTTAACTGTATTAGTAAAATTCTGTTTTCTTATTCCAGGATCGGGATAAATGCGCTAAAATGCATTTATCTGGTACGGTAGAAGAGTTGAAAAAGTTTAATACTCGTCGTAGATTAATGGGTGCCATATTGAATGCTGCTTCGTCGCCTAGATGGGCCTTACTATGTAACGATACGTTATCCGATGTAGACCAGTTTTCTGATTTTAATTCAGACGAAGGCACTTCGAAAGGTGAGATGACGCTTTGCAAGAGTTATTCAATTCGTTGAAACTAAAATGTCTTGATTAATTTTTACTTTTTTTGTGTGTAGCTGTCAATACTATATTTGATAGCATAGATGATCTAAGATGTTTGGAAAATATTAGTATTGAAGACGAGTATACAGTCGCTACGTTATTTGAAGATAAGCAATTACACGCGTTGTTAGAGGTGAGTAAGAAAATATTGCAAGAGAATTGATTTGGTGAATAGAACGGAAATGCTCCCGCTGAAATAAATCCGCCAAAAAAAGGCACGACATGACTCATTTATGGTAATGAATAAAAATGAATGGTTTTCAGAAAAATAAAAAATTTAAGATACGTAAGATTTTTTGTATCAGTAGCTTGAAAGGAGTGCATGCTGATTTTGTAGAATACAAAAAGATCTGAAAATTCTGTCGGGCAGCATGTGTCATACTCGAGTTCATTGAAAGTAATTTTATAAATTTGTTCGGAAGAAGTTACTTTTAGCTAAATGTTTCACTAAAGAGTTACCTCTCTTTGACTATTTTTGATTCCAGAAACTTACTTTTTAAAAATAAAATCAAGTGAATAAGAAAATTGAAAAAAAAATTATAAATTTCGATGGTTAGTTAATGAGCCTATTGCTGAGTTGAAAGCTGAAAAAGTTGTCTTGCTGCAATAAATAGGTATTCAGTTTTTTTTTTGTTTTGTTGACAAAGAATATTTTCGACCTACCTAATTGATTAAAATGTAGTTTTAATGCTTTTGGGGTCTACTTTTTGGATGGGAGAATTGAAAAAAGTGGTAAGAAATTCGATCAAGCAGTTGAAGTTTTGGTAGTCATCTTTTCTTTCCGCATTTCATTTTTCCTAGCGTTTTGAAGCCCACTTTTGATGATTTAATTTTCTTAGCGTTTTGAAGTAGCAAATCAATTTTTTTATGATTGAAAAAAAAAACTGAACTCCAGAAACACTTTCTTTGGTTTTTTACATGGAAAAAGAGTCTCTGAACTCTGAGACAACAAAAATGATGCGAGAAGGACAATTCACATGTTGTACAGCTGTCTAATCGATTTTGGTTATTCATTTCGAAATTAAGTCTCAAAATGGGATAAACGTCAAAAAAACTAAACTATATGATGAAAAAAAAAAAGATTCGCCAAGTTCCAATAGCCAACATTTTTTTTATACTGTTAGCTACCCTATGAACCTCTCATCCGTTTCTCCCTTCCACCTTGATTTAAAAGATGAAAAAAGCTGAAACTCAAATATGAGTTGACAACTAGAGATTATCGTTAAAAATACGAACAAAGAAAACCGTTGATTTTTTATTTTCCATAACCTTTCAACCGTTTAATTTAGAAAACTGTTTCCCCAATATATTTAAACTGGACCTTTTACCGTTTGGTGAATTTATTTCAGCGAATGTTCATTCACTTATTGAGTTATAGTTAAGTTACCTTCACCAAAGTGCTTATAACGTGTAATTTTGTTTGCGTAGTTATACGATTTCATATCTAGTAAGTTATTGAGTACACTACCTCGACCACCGAAGGACGCGTACTTCCGATATAGAGAGGTTATTGACATACTAAAGGATATAGACGACAGTTATTCTTTTCCAAGTAACGATAATCAACTGAAAAGAATCGTTCGCGAGCTGCTGGAACTTTTAACGAAGCCGCATATGAAGGTAAGTCGCTTGTGAAAATTATCAACAAAACGCTGGCATGAAAAAATTTCTGCTTCTATGAATAGAGATTATAAGTTACGACGGGATCGTATTACTCTTAAACTTTTGTAACCTTTTGAAGGAGAAAAAATTGCTCCTGCGGGTTACATTCATATTAGGGCCCTGAATAAAATTCGCGTAATTAAGGTTGGGTATCAAAGAGTTATTACGAGAGCTCTTCTCCTACTACGGTGAAGATTAAACGAAAGTTAAATGAATTCATCTTAGTTGTACGATAATGGAGGGAAAAATAGAAAGAAAATGCACGAACACGAACACTAATATCGTTTGAAATTTTTCTACGGTTTGTTGTATCAATAATTAAACCAACTTCTTGTGCAAGTTTTAATTAATTCGAGAAGTCGTAAAGAAGTTTTTCAAATCAAATTGAACCTTGTTGACTTCTACCAACATGTAAATAAGACAATTTCCCAATAAAATCAAAAAACTTCTATTAAACTGCCATTTATATGGAAATGCCAAATAGCTCTTATATTTTCCGGCAGTCGAGTAAATAAAAAGTTGTACTCGTATTATTTGTGTACAAAAACGGTAGGAAATTATTATACCGACTTCATTGAATTTTGACATTAATTACTCGCGATGGTTGAGAATGGTAAAAATGAAAAATACTTCGAGCTTATTCATTAAAAATGAAATAATAAAAAAGAAAACGAAATAGTCAAGTTGAAAAAAAAATATTTCGAACGAAAATTATGTTAACAAAAACGTATCAAGTTTTTCCCTCTTTTTTTCCTTTCCATTTTTTCCTTAAGTAAAAGCGATGGTAGGTGTATACGTGTTAATAGTTTTTCCTGCGATATTTTTTTCTTACTTTTTATTTCGTCTACCATTTAAAAACCTTACTTGAGATTTTCGTACGTGGTGTGTTTCATTTTATTTCTCTTAATTTCACCGTGCTACTAGGTAGGTACTTTTTTTCTTATAAAAAAAAAAAGGAAGAAAAAGGAACAAGATTTAGTAAGCTTTTAAAAATGTTTTATTCACATTTTTGTGTTTTAGTAGCTTTTGAAAAATACTATTAGTCTCGCGGGAATAAATGCAGTGTACCTAGACCACCTATTGTCTGTCGTAGTCTTTTTATTTAACGACAATTGAAATATTCGAGGTAATTTTTATACAAGTGTCCTGCAGTGCATGTTACTAAAAACAAAATTTCGACACGTAGGAACTAGGAACATTTGGTCAACTGTTACGAAATACTGCTACGTGTTTTTGCTTTTTTTCCTCTCTTATAAATATTTCAAATGTTTAGGCATCTTACCAGGTGTGTGGGTAAAATTAGATCATCTCTTTTCACATTCACGCTGAAATAAAATCTGCAATTGTCAACTTGTTTCTCTCTTTAAAAATTAAACAATGTGTTCGAAGAAATGAACAAAAAGTTTTGAGAAAAAATTGTTCCATCAATCTCATTTCCAATTCAAACGTATCGATTGCTATAACTTTTCGAAAAATAAATTTTAAATTCAAAAAATTTTCACGTCGAATACGAAAGAAACTGTGCCATATTCAGTTATGATAGATAAGTGTGCGGGAAAAAAATGTAAAATACATAAAAAGAATCTCGAATTCTTGTTTTTCTTTTTCCGGGATAGGTTTTCTTTAGATATTTTGTGACAGGTTTAAAAAGTTGATAGACATTGAATTATGGTTCACAATATCGTAAAGGATGTAATAATAACGTATTCGGTTCCAAGAAGAAAAAAAATCAACGTGAACGGAAAAACTAGGTACAGTGTTTATAAGTTACTCGAAGAATTTCCAAACATTGGTACAACTTATTCACCTTGTATACGACTATCTAAATTAGAAAAATTCGCGTCTCGTCACGAGAAAAGGTACAAGTATACCGAACGATTTAATACGTACATGATTCGAATACAAAGTACGTATATCGATACATGCTTTCATTTTCCAATGTCATCGTGTCACTTCAATGATTATTTCTTTAGTGGCGAAATGAAACGGCAAAACAAGCTGGAAACTGGCATTTTGTTTGACGTATGGAGGTATTGGAAAAAATAGATACGTTAAAAACATCGAATAAAAAAAAATTATCACTCAAAAACAACCTTTTTTTCTCAAATTAAAATCGCATTCTTAATATGAATTGGATTTTTTTTTAAACCATCTCGTATTTTGTATTTTGCTTGTCGAAAAATCGTTAATACGTTTAGAAAGTCGTCAAATAGATGTAAATATTGACAAAATGCCCGAATAATTTCATCCCGTCGATAATTTTTAAACGAGTTTTTCAGTAATTAATTTGCGTCGTTTTCTGACTGATGTCGGTTTTGTTAGAGCCGCCTGAGTGGAAAATAGGGTTAAAATAGAGGAGGAAAAAAGTTGAAGTCAAAACGTTGGGTAAATTGCGTTTTCAATCGTGAAAAATGCGAGAAATTATGTTTTTATTTGAGAACATTGGCGTGGCAGCGCTGTTTTTATAAATTTTGAAAACTTAAGAATGGTTTTTAAAAATTTAAAGATCGTATTTTTCTAATGTTAAAATCTACCTATGTTGGAGGATTCGAGATTGAGTTTTGAGAATTTGTAGTTTTCTGTCTCCACCTCTCTTCCCGTTCCCTTATAAATCATTCTTCGTTGTTCTCTTGCAATAAATCGTCACACGTTCTTGAAAATTGTGAAGGGAAGTTGGTGGGTGAGTTGAAAAAAGTGTATGCAAATGCATCCATGTATGCAACGTAAGTTTTCAATTTTAAATCATTTTGATGTTTTTACTGCCTTTACTTTCTTAATTTTCCTTAATAGGTACCTATTAAATTTTCATCCTCAAAATGGACCAATCACTTTGCTCGATTTTTAGTCGATAAAATTGTTCAGACAGATTTCTTATAAGTATGGATTGATCATTAAAATCGTCCATTTTTGATTATTTTTGTGTCCAATCAGGATTCGATATTCAAACTGTAATGGAATGGCTGAGTCCATTAGTATATTGAATTTTGATCTTATTCTTAAAGTTGATGGTGGGGATGGAGGGTTCTAGTACTGAAGTAAAAATTTCGTTCTACTACCTACAAGTTATTTTTATTAATATTTATACACCATATCAACACTTATTTAAATTTTAAAAATGGCCAACTACTCAAATTTTAATATTAAAAAAAAACTTTTTTGAGGAAATGTGATCTTAATACTCATCTTATAACCCTGTGGACTCTCAAGCACGATTTTTCACCTACATATAAAGTACTTTTTTTAATGATATATCCTATATATGATATCAAATGTTTGTAGTGCGAAGAATATCGAATTTCAGTGGTGTACTAGTATTTCTCAAAATACTACATTTTTCATAATTTTACGCAGAAAGTTGACTTCGATTTGAAAATTTTCACATTGTTCAACATACGAGTACAAACCGGTTCATTGATGTATATTTTTTTAAATTTTATTTTCTCTGATTTTTTCGGAATTTAAGAGTATGAATAATGTTGCAAAAGAACGAGTCTCGTAATCGCATCTTTGGATTTTTTACTACTAAGTGTCCTGGTTCTTTCGAGTAGATAAGTATGTCCTAACCAACGTTAGGTTCATTAATTCTGTTGTGTATCGATCAGACTGCTTGGGCAGTGGGCACGAGGGACGGTAACTTGCAATTTTTTCAAGAACTTATTTTTCCTACAAAATTATTTTTAAAATTTTCAAAGTTTAACCTTACAAAAGTGAAAATACAGTAGAATGGATCTGAAGGAGGCTGAGTCTCAAAATGTTGGAAAATGTGATAGTAATGCTAGAATTTTGATTTTCTGAGACGCTGATTCTTGTTCTGACAATCGATTATCTACCTTAAAAATCAAACTTGAGCCTGCAGAGAGTAAATCGGGGGCCAAAGTTTTGAAAATTGCAATATAAGTAGTTGTCGACAATTCGACATCGAATTTTTTTGAAGAGCTTATTTTCGATTTTGGGGTCAAATGGATTCCATTATCAGAATCAAAACCTTCGAAACCACATTAATTCAATACCTACCCATAAGTATCACTTTTTCGATTCTTTTAATTTCTTAATATTTTCCCCCTCCTTTCGAGATGAGGGTGCGGAAATATAGAAGATCAGATAAAGGCATGCGGTTACGATTCCTGTCCAACAACATTGTATCATAGAATGTGCATTGTGTAATTTGGATCTTTATCTCAAATGAGGCCAAAATTGAAATTTAATTCATGAAACTGAAAATACGAATTAAATTAAATTTTTTTTTTTTTAATTCAAAATGATAGTTTTTCGAATTGATTTTGAAAAATTCGCACTTCGACAGTTGAGAAGGATCGAGAAAAAAGTAAACATACCTTTACCTATATAACTTTCTTTGCTTATCATTACGCAACTTTAAACCTTAATTCTCTTCAAATTTTTCGTCAGGAGTGGAGTTTTTATTTTTAAAAATTGATGGGTTTTCAAAAAAGAAATAAAAAAATATATGTTTACTTAAATTTTTAAGTTATACCTTCCATTTATGTATAGTGGAATTTTTTTTCATCTTTTTCAAATTGTTTCAGAATCCATTCTATAAAATAATTTTCTTTAAAATTTTCGAAAATATTATCCCTTCAAAAATCAAGATATAGACAGGTCGTTCATAGAATTTTTTTGTACTTCTCATACGTACCTACAAGTTTACGACACCTATTGGAAATAATTTTGAATACTACAATAACCGCGATGATTTTCTCTTTGTTGCTGGAATTATTTCTCTTTTTTTTCTCACATGACTTTACGCGTCTGATTTGGTTTTGAGTGCGAATTTTGGTTTTCAAGTGGGTTGTTCTTTCTGTATCTACGATACCGATGTTGTCGTTTTGCCTAAGTTTTGCCGAAACAAAAAAGTGTTTAAAAATTCGCGCGGCGCGCATGAACGACTTGAGAAAATTACAACGCAGTGTTACCATTATTTTCGTGCCTTGTGTATCGTACTTTAACGGAAAATTTCAAAATTACGGCATATTTTTCTATACTTTAATTGCACGAGTCGGTATTATTGTACCGAATTCCAATACACGAATTTAATTTCAGTATTCTACGCCGGTGTAAATTTCACCATTCATTATTTACGACGAAATTACGAGTAGTTTTATAGACGACGATATTTTCGTAAGTAATTCAAGTTGGTAATTAAATTGATGTAAAGTTTGTTTGCTTTTTACAAGCTCGTCTTGTATACGCTTAAAATTATATTAAAAAGTTATGTCGCCAGAATTTTGATACATCTTATTAAATTTTGTTAAAATTTCGTATACGTGTTAACGATGTGAAATGCCAGTTGGAATTATTAATGGGAACTTGTTCCTGAATTACTAACTTCCTTATAAATTATCTGTGTATGATTGTCTGCTGTTATCAAATGTGGCAACAAAAAGTGTGTTTTTTCAAGACGTGTCTGAAATGTTATGCTCGTGCGATGATTTTTCAAGTAATCTTATTACGTTTTGTGAAGCAACGATGTCATCTATTTTTTACCCAACATTGTTAGGTAATTACCTATGCGTTTTAAAATCAGTGCTTTCTATAAGTTTTGTTGCAATACGAGTAAAAGTCGATTCGTTTATCCTATTTTGATTTATTGATATTCAAACGATCGAAATTATTTTTTTCTTTCTAGAAATGAAAAATTAAATTTTACCGAGAAAAAATCTTGCAAAAAAAAAAAATGGAAAATATCTTTAAAAACATCCAAAATGTTTTACAGAATTATCGACAAACCTACCTCAATGAACAAAAAATTTCAGCCGCGATTCAAATTTGCGCGAGTAAATTGGAATTTCGAGTCGTGAAAAATAGGTAACACTGCGTATAGAGCTACAACGTTACACGTATCCGGAAATTCCTATTTTCAGTTTACCTTTACGATGGTTTTGCAACGATAGTTAGTACGAGGGCTGTTTTTCGCGATCCTTTTTAAAATTTAAGATTTTTTTTTCGAAGTGTTTTTTTTTTTTACTCGGCAAAATATCTTTGGAAATCGTTGTGTACGTTATGGGTGATCGTATGTGTAGCCCGACGGATGAATGGATGCCTCCTCCTCCTCCCCCACCGTTACCATTAAAAGCAACAATACGACTTGTACAAGCAGACGACATATCATATCCTCCGTCAGAAAATTGCCCCGTTCATAGTCCGCATCGTTTGCGATTAGCGAACGGAACGCCGTTCCGAATTTATAATACGTCTCCCAGACCAAATGTCATATGTCATCATTATTGTCACCATCATCATCACCAGCCTCAACGTGCCAGAGTCTGTACGCTTTCAAATCAGGTACACGCAAATGCTGCTGCTTTTATCATTCTGGATGCAATTTTTATTTATCGCAGTGACATTAGGATGGAAATTTTTTCCAAATTTTGTTCACTGTTCTTTATTTTTTATTTTCATTTTTTTTCTTTTTTTTTTGAGTGCTAACGACGTCGAAGACGCGTATCGCGTATGTTTTTTTTTTCGACGAGTTGTCGCGAGTGAAAAAGATTAATGTGATTTACGTTTCTATCAAGGTTCATGTTCTCGAGTGTGTTTGATTTTTTTGCAAAAAAATTCGGATTCGTTATTGCGGCCGGATCCGCGCCGAAAGGTTGTTACTCGTCAAACCGAACGTGTTGAGTGATTGAAGGGGAAAAAGGCAACCATGTTGACGAAAATGCACGAGTTCTTGCGGCGTTGATGAAATTCGTTTTAATAGATTCGTTATCTTCGAATGAAGTTTTTTTCTCGTATTTCGTATAAATGTAATTGAGTACACGATGTGTGCAGAACGTATAAATTAGGTGATATTAGAGCTATAATGGAAGCAGAAACCAGCGTCGAATCGTATCACTTTTCGCCGCTTCGAAAAAGCTATCGGTGAGAGAACACGTGGTAGTGTTTTTAAATTGATCGCGTAAATAATGTGTTTATTCGGGACGGTCGTTTAGGTTTCGAAAATAATTTGATTTTTACGTAGAAATAATTTAAATACGCTTTGCCTTCGTTTAGTCTAATTTTTCGTCGATAAAATCGGCTCGATTAATAACACGTTGTGGTTGGATGCTGTGACTGAAGGTAACCACGTTTTTCATTGCGGATTATTCAGATGGAAGGATCATGTTTAAAACGAATTTAAAAATGGAATTTCATCTCAGGTGTCAGTTATTGGCGTAGTTGCGACGCAGTGTGTTTTAATATACAGGGTGTCCATCAAATTTCACTGTACCTAAAATCACGATGCTCAAAAAATTTCGTAATTTTAAATAAAGTAGGTAAGTGTTGTGAAGTTTGAAGTTGCAGTATTTTTGAAAATTTTCAAAAACAAGAAAGGCTCTCTATTGAAAGAGTCTGTTTCAAATTGAAATACCTTGTTATAAACAGTCAAAAATTATGAAAAAACATTAGAAAATGGAGTTTTTTTTGGTTTTGAAAGTCAATTCTGATTTAGGATTCAAGTACTTAGATGAACAAAAAATGTTTTTTTTTTTTTTTTTTTTACAAAATTATCCATTTTCAAAACTGTAGAAAGTTGCTAAAAATTTTATGACGTACTTCTTATTTCATAAATTTATTTCTAATTTTTTTTTCCTTCATGAAGCCTTTTAACGTTTCTTTGAATATCTCACCTTCTGTTAGAAGTCACGTCATGTTTCAAAATTTTGAGGTCCTCGTGAGTTGTTACAAGATACGTCAACGAAGGTTCATTTTTCACCCCCCTCCCCCCAACGAGAATCCAAGATCAGTTTTCCATGTACTTAGAGAAAGAAACTTGAAATGTTTTCATGTGTCATTTTTCCATTTTTGTAAAAAAAAACACACGTTTAAAAGCTCAAAACTCCCCATTCTCCTTTTTTTTCAACTGAAAATCGAAGATGCAGCAAATTTTGTTTATTCAGAGTTGAAATCGAAAAAGGAGTGTCGAGCCAAAATCGTTCACTTCTTTCAACCTAGATAAATCTGTCTGGAACTAAAAAAGTGGAAAATCTGATTTTGAAAAATGATGACGACCTTGTGATTCGAGAAAGGAAGTTTTTCGAATCACTGTCCCTTCAAATATTAAGATAATATCCTGTTCATGTAAAGTTTTTCAATTCTCACCCTTCCAATACCCAACTCTGAAGTAAGGCTTATGTTTAATGTGACACCCTGTATACGTTAAAGAAATATTACTTTTCAGTCGTTTCAGACAGCTTTTTTCGCTTTCTCGTTCGGTAGTTAAATCGAACGATAAACTTGACTGCGAAATATATATAAGCTCGGCATATGAAGTGTTAAAATAAGCCGCGGCAAAGTTTTTAAAAAATATATAGATACGTATTTAAGTTGAAACCTAAATATGGCGAGCATATCTATAACGCAGAGAGCTATTTTTATGGTAAATTTAACAAAACAATCGTATATAATAAATTTTGATATTTTTCGCATTTGCGCATACTGTAGGTCCGTGAATCAAATTCGTAACTTTTGGCAGTGAGGGCAGGAGCGGAGAAAAAACTTTTGTTTTTTCGATGAATTCTATCTGCTCGTCGTGAAGTTTTATTGTCGCCAAGCGATAAAGGTTTCGAGAGTTAAGGGGTTTAATCGAAACTATTTGTAAAAAATCATGGTCGCTGGGTCGAATATGAAGGGCGAAACGTAAAGTTTTTGTAAAACGACGCGGCCGTGTTTATTTGGATGTAAATGCGTTCGAATTATTACGACGAGAAACGTAATTTCAACCGACACCGAGCTGTTCAATCAGTGTCAAATGCATGTATGAAGAGGCAGTGTAATTGAAATTTTCATCAGTAATAAATACTTTATGGTGCAGGCGGTGTATATTACACGGATAACGAGATTTAAAACTAGTAAAATTTTATACCTATACGGATGCGGTACCCAGTTTTTTCGTTGGTTGATTTTATTCATTCGTAGAATAGGAGGTTTTTTTATGGGTATACCTACCTTATTTACCGATACAGGAGTGAAAATGTCATTGGTGTTTAGTTCGATGGTATTTTGAAATAATTCGAGTGTTGAGGGTGTTCTGTAAGTACGAGTAGGTAGCAACGATAAGTTTTTTAGATCAGGTTTTCATCTTCATAGCGAATGAACCGATTGACTTCGTGAGTATTTTTCTGTAAGGTTCAAGGTTAGGTCAGTGCGAAATTCAATTTCGAACACATTTTGAAAATTTAGTTCATGACATAAGTCGCTAATCGAAAACTGATTGGAAAATCTGAACAGCTTCAAATTTTGGTTCTGAAAGTATTCCTGCGGTGCTACATGCAACGTTCCCTACGACTGAGGTCTGAATATGAACGTGTAAAAGAAACAGAAAGTTTCACATACTCGAGTCCAGAGTGTCCAAAAAGGTCCGAAGAGCTGTCTAATTTTTGCTATGAGTAACTTTTGATGATAAATAGCGATAAAAAACAATTTGGATCAAAAAAAGTCACTACGCTGTGATGCCTGTGTCTCCTCCTGGCGCACAACCCGCCAGTCAGAATTACCTACCTATTTCGAAGTTTTTGATATCATTTTTTGACTTAATATCTCAAAAACAGAGAAACTACGCTGTGATCGTCTGTGTCTCCTCCTGGCGCACAACCCGCCAGTCAGAATTACCTATTCTAAGTTTCTGATATCATTTTTCTGACTTGATATCTCAAAAACAAATCATTCGTAGGAATATTTCATCACATTCTCGAGTTGAAAAATTTAATTTTCTACAATTTTTGATTTGCTTCACGTTTTTGCGAGACCCTTAAGTTATTTCAAAAATAGGTGGATTTTTTTGTGAATATTTTTTTTAGTTTTCTATTTGTTCGTTTTTTCATTGTCAGCTACCTACTAATCTGTAGGTATTAAAGTTTGAAATGTAGCGGACGTTTTGTATACGTATTTGGCATATTCGCTATAGCCAGGGTGTCTACCAGGTCATCAAAGTCATCAAAAAGTTATCCTTTTTAGCCAAAACATGAGCGCAATTCTCAAAATTGAATGATACCTACCAAAAATAATTTTTTTCATTATATAAATTGTATATTTTCCAAAGCTAGAGGCTAAGAAGAGGAAATACATTCGAGAAATTCTATTTCTAGCAAGACAAGATCAATGCCATCTCATTATTTTTGAGAATAAAATAATTTTTAAGTGGTGGGAGGAGGGTTGTATTAAATTTTAATTTTTCAGCAGAAATTGCTCGATTGTTATCAAAAGTTGATGGAATTTTAGTACTATAATGGAGTCATCAACTCTGAAATTGAGAAAAATCCTGACGTAATGGATTTTTTCAGGATTAGCGTGAAAAATTCTAAAAAAATCGCCCATTCAAGTTGAATTTTAGGCCCACGTGATTTTTGAAAAAGGTCATCAAAAAGTGGAGGTCATCCAAAGGTGATTGAAAAGTCTTCCTTTTAAATTTTTTTGGTTTGGTAGACACCCTGATAGCCTACAATTTCTGATCTTTTCTAATATTTTCATCTGAAAACCTTTTGTTTTCTCTTCGCGTTTCTCTTTCTCTCTCTCTTGCCACATTCGCGTGCATGTACTTACATACGTTTTCAAAATATGTTATCAAGATGTGTCAACCATGCATGCGATAAACTTTTCCATGTTTTGCAGACTTGTGTTCGTATTTTATTCTCATAGTGACCCATCAACCCTGTATTGAGATCAGCGTAAAAAATTCCATTGCAATTTGTTGCTATAATTTTACTCAGTGTGTTAGTTTGCAGTGGTTCTCGTATTCATATTATTCTTTCTTATATTCGTTGTCATGTCAAATTATACGCCAAAATTGGCGTCTTGGAAAATAAACTGTAAATAATGACAGCTTCACCCGATCCATGTTCAATTTATTTAATGCTTTCACCGCAGCAGTTTTAATAATATTTCAAAATGATACGAGTTCGCCTTTCTACTCGACTTGAGTACGTATGAATACGATACGAGTACAAGTAAAACGATAAAATGCTCGTAGAATTTTTAGTTTTTCATCTTTGAAGTTTTACCGAATGTTGATTTGTGAAAAATATAGCGGTCGGAGATTTCAATGTTTGTGGGTATAGTAGTATGTGTTGTACTGTAGAATCTTTTTTTTTTCACTTTCGAGTACATTTATATAGGATGTATTAACCATTTTCGTCTTGCCGGAACCCGTATGTGAGATGAATGTTTAAACTGGGACGTAATATTTGTCGTTAGTGGCTGAAATATGTTATTCAAATAAGTTTTATAGAGGTTTAATGTCGGTGTACGTTGCGTCGACTTCGATAAGAAATCCATCACGTTTATTTATTCTCGCGACTGTACTGTGTATTTCCCACTCTAAATAATATTTGACGGTACGTTTATGTACTGATATCGTATAGCTTAATTCAAAACTTAATACATATTACCTACGCGTTCATTTGCCTAATTCTGCCAAATTCGTCTTGTTTCTATTGTTGCTTTCCATGATGTAGCCTGACAAAGAAATTCAAGAATGTAAAGTTGAGAAAAAGAAAAAAATTACCGAGTTGGCAACATAAAAGATTGATTTTTTGCGCCTTGCGCCAGACGGTTTCTAATGTAACGTAATTAATTCGCGTTATTCTACTCTAACTAGCGTTTATTCGTATAAAAGTTTTGTTGAAAAAAAAAAAAATTCAAAGTATTCTTGAATGAAGGTTTTCAAACGAAATTGTTCAATTTTTGTTTTACCGACCTTGGTGTAGTATTAATTAAATAGCGATGCATTCATAAAAAAGGTATGCTTTCGTAATTTGTTGTGAAGTAGTTAATTTTCATTTTCGTTACGGATTTTTGAATGCAATTTGTGCAAAAATTCAGAGGTATTTTCCCACGTTCAGATTTTTTTTCACAATAGTATTTAGATGATTGATCACTCTGGATTCAATTACCGCATGTTGCCTCGCTTCAATGAACTCATAAGTTTTGAGGTCTAGCATTGGATGATAAAGACGCATTAACTAGATAATCGTTTATTTTCTACTAACTTTTAAAGGTGGTCGGGATATAAATTGTATCCGATATTTCAAAATTTGCTATACGAGAGGAGAGATTATTTCAACAGGTGGGCAAATTTTTAATCAGAGAAACATCCAAAAGTGCACCTCCGGGGAGAATTCCCAATGTGAGATATCATTTTGTGATTTTCGGAGAATTTCGAAAAATTCAAATCCTAATTTTTTATGGAAAAAAGAAGAAATTTGATGGAATGGAGTTAAAAAAAATGTTTGATTTATACCACACCGATTCTCAATCTCCCGAATCGACTGGTGGAGGTTTCTGGTCTGGTTGTTCTGTAGTCTGATTTCAGATTTTTATACTTTTTAAAATGAACACTATCAGAGACAGATTTTGAAAATATTGCGACGGAATTGATGAAAATCGAAGTTGTGTGTAGATACTCGAGATTTTAAAAAAATTCCAAGTCCCCTAAAAAAAACTGTTTATTTTTGTTACCTTCTTGTAATGGCTTCAAGTGGAAAATTTTTTGTGCAATAAGGAATAGTTCGTAAAGTTATGTGGTGCTTGCAGCACGGTTTGTTTTAATCACCTGTCAATATTTTCAACAGAAAAGATATTCTATAGTAACTTTTTTACTTCATGCAAAAAACGTAGCGAATCACGCATATTACAAACTATTGTGAAGTCAAAGTTGCACGAGTGAATGTAACTTTGACTGGCTTTTCAACTGGGCACATGGGAATTCTTCATGTTTTCAGAACTTGAGAAATGTAAGAATTTTGCGGATATCATAAAATTTGTTGAGGACGTGATAAAAAATGAAACAAGTTTTTCCCTCAGGGATAAGCTTTAGAATCACGGTCATGTTTTTAAGCGAATTAATTTTAGACTTTTTTTCAGAAAATTAATCCACCGTAATTACAAATAATTAGGAAAAATTAACCAATTTTTGACATTCCGTCAAGTAGGCTACATACGTATGTATTATCAATTATCATGTCAGGAAGGGTTGGTTCTTATATTATGCAAGTTTTTACTAAAAATTGTAACTTATTATTCAAATATGTGCATATATTGAACAAAAAATTATCCTAATTTTTTCACTTTTATTAATGTATGTATCATAATGTCAGGTGGTTTTTTTGGTCTTGATTATTTCGTCTAACTTTTTGACGCTCATTTTTAACGATTGAGATTAATTGTTTTAGGAAAAATTCAAGCGCTGGTAAAGTGTTTAAAATATACTTATGTATGCGAATAAGGTACATGCAGAAGTGTTAAAAGTGTAAATATTTCTGAAGGAGTAGTTGATTTGAAATGAAAAAGTTGATTTTCCTCTGAATTTTATTTTATTTTACAGTATCTTTGATGGCATTTGATGCGAAATCACTATACAAGAAGGGGTATCTTTATAAAATATACAAACAGCTCCTTCATTAATTCACCTTTCTATGTATATATCGCGTTAAAATAAATTAAAAATGAGCTGTGGTAAATCATTTATGTAGGATCGTATCCGTTAGTAGAAAAAATTATTATTTATCTTGTAGGTATTTTAATATTGCGTTTTCATACATGTCGTGTGTCATTTCCAGGATGTATTTCTCTTTTTTTATAGCATCATTCTGTAACATTGTTCACTATTTGTAGTTTTTTCCTCGACGTCGAATTATACGTGTATTAATGAAAAAAAAGAAGAAATTTCCGCCTTGCTTGTCACCATGAAATAATTTTTATCTAAAATTTTATCATTCTATATCCATGAAATTGGAAGCGTTGTTATTAACCGAAACACACTTGCGAAAAAAATCCACTCGTACCTCCGTTTATTTGGTAGTTGGCTAATCTAAAGCTGGTAAAACTTACTACATTTGGAAAAAATTTTCTCGGACAATTATTAACCGCAAACGTTTACAAAGATCGTTCAACTTTTTGGAGAAAAAAATCGACAAAAGCACTCAAATTTATCAAATTTTCTCGCTGTAACGCACTCGACAACTATTTACAAACAAAGTGAACTTTATTTTCTCGACATGAAAAAAGAAAAGACTGGTAATTCGTCACTTTAATGAACAATATAAGTTCCTTGAATTTTTCAGCTTATCGAACACGTGAAAAGAATTTTCTGTTTTATTTTCTACATTTTCAAAAAAAAAACATCACCTGTAAAACTTTTTTTCTTTTTTATAAAGAAATTATTAATTTTCATTGCAAAATTTTTCCGAGTGTGAAATAATGCTTTGCAATAAAAAAAAATTCCCTTTCAATTTTGGAACGTATTATGGTAAAAAATGAAAAGCTTGCGAAGAATTAGTTCTCTTAATTCCTTAAATTATGCGTATAAAACCGAACGTAATTAATTTTTATTTGTTACTTTTATTCCTTTTATGTTTTTTCTCTTTTTTCCGTCTGGTGTATTATAATTGAACTTACGAGTATTCACTTTGGAACTTTTTTTACCGCTCGTGACAATGCTGAATAAGTTTTTTGGAACATTAATTCATTTTTATTGACATTATTCAAATCATTATAATCTAGAGGGATGTATTAATTGAGATAATTTTTGGTATATTTCTTGTTAAAATCTGTATGTTACACTTGAAGCTGAAAGTTGAAATGAAGCTTCGTATTCGTAAGTATAGGCCTAATGTAATAATTTTTGTTTTTAGTTTTTATTACGGTGCAGTGTACAGTGTACTTACACGTAACGTACTATAACTGTTCTGTCCTCACGTTTATTAAATTTTACTAACGAATCCTTGTCTAGCGGTTTTCTGATTTTTTTAAATGCAAAATGAAATACGAGTAGGTACCATGACGATATCTTTTTTATTTTGTAATTTTGTAGATCATTTGTACTTGTTTGGGTAATTTTGAAAGCTTCCCGTGGCTTGACCTGTATTCTAGAGAAATGTATTCGGCATGATTCAAGGACACTCCAAAGACCCTTTTTTAAAAGATTTTTTTGAAATTTCATTTGGATTTATAAAATCATAAATGTTTTTTAGAAACGAATCTTTCGACCAAAAATGAAATTTTCTTGCAAAAGCGTTTCCCTCTCATAAATCTTGAATGGTCGAAAATTTATTTCCTCCAATATATCCTTAAAGATGCGTAACGACAACGTCTACCCGAGTTTAGCGTCAATTTTTTCTATGTTTTATAACTTTAAAAAGAAAAAATTGAATCGTTATATTTTGAGAACCCCTGAATCCTCTTTCGGATGATGCACCAAACTAAAATTCATGTCTAGACTAATATCAACTCGAAATACATCATGTATTACAATTTCAGTATATTAAATAATCGGTCGTGTAGTGATTCTATTTTGATCCTAAGGAAAAACGAATACGATTCCCCAAAAATCAAAATTTCGTTCAAAAATTTAAAATTTTTCGAGAAACAGATTTTAAGTATAGGTATCTTTTGATCATTTGAAGTTTTTTTCCTCTGAAGGTTTAGAAGGTGAGGACGAGTTTATTCAAGAAAACCTTCTATGTAATAAGGCTGCAGGATAGTGATTGTTTAGCCTGAATTTCAATGATTTTTATCCGGACTTGATTGTGAATTGAAAATCTGTCCTTGCTATAGTAATAAATAATGACAATGGGAAACCTTCGATAGCAAAAACAGACCTCATGTATAGATAAAGGCATGAAAAATTCATTTGAAATTGCATTTTGTTACATTTCGATGAATTGTCGATGAATTTTTATACCAAGACTTGCTGTATAAATTTGAACAATGTTATGCTTATGAGCTTATTTTCAAAAAACGTTGATCGTGTGCGAGTGTTTGAAATTTCTGAAATGGAAAAAGGTTTGTTTGTATCAAAAATTATTTCATGTTACATATTAATAAATCGATTAACGAACCAAACAAAAACGCTGTTTTTTCTTCGAAAACAAAATACGTGGCATCATCGAACAATTTTTCCCCTTCTGAAAAATGACGTGTATTTAAATTTAAAATCAGTTTTATGTGAAATTTTTTAAGAATTTTAATAAAAAAAACAGCCTTCTTTATAACCTCGCGTGTTTATCTAACCTCGCTATAGGAACTTGCTGCTGAACGTAAGAAGAAAAAAATAAATATTTACAACCTTAATTCGTTCGCTTTAAACGTTCGCACAATCAATTAACCAAATTTTATTATAATAGCATAAAGCAAAATGAAAAACGGTTTTTGCCAGCACGATTGCTACGCCGCATCGCATCGCATCGTCGAGTTGTGGCGGTAAAAAGTTTTATAAAACATTAGCTATGCCACGAAAATTTACGTAATATTTATACTAACTGTCGTTCAGTTTATACTTCTTTAGCTCTCGCAATTGGATGTAAGCCTACGAAACAGTGGTAGTTTGGGAATTCTATCTTGACATGTTGAAATGCTGAAAACTTTACTCCACTTTACTTTATACTCGTGTAGACTGTAGGTGGTGGCAATTTAAAACGTAATAATTATCGTCCATTTAGGGGTTTTGTTTAACCTTGACTCGCGGATAATCGATTTTTAATAATGAAGAGGAAAAAAAAAGGCCCCCGACTAGCTGGCAAAAAAGAGATGCTATATCGCGCGTTGCCTGAAACAAGATGAATGTAACATCTTAAGATCAAACAAAACACTAAACAAGGATCTAATTTATGTAAATTTGATTGTTAAACCCGATATTTTCGCACAGCAGTCGTAAACGTGCAAATGTTAAATTTTATACGGTAGACTTGAAAATACGTGTGGCATTTTCCCACGAAAACTTTGCGAAATTTCTGACGATAGGCGTACGTTTTACTCTGAACACGGTTTCCGCATCGTAGGATATCCTCTCTTTTTTACCTTCGGTTTTTATCCAGCTTTTTCTCTAAAGAATCGCCCACACTTTTTTCGCTATTTCGTTCAGTTTAGAAAACATTTACTGGTAAGTTGAGTATCACTTTAAGGGAGTCTTCCTTGCCTCATATCTCAAGCTGGCGTTTTTTTCCTCGCGTAATCATGTACGCACTGATTTTAGTAAATTTTTCATCGCTTACTAAGCATCAATTAAAACTTTTGAATAGAACAATTCCCTTCACATTCATAAGTTTAAAGCATTCTTAATTTACTCGAAAGGTAATGAGAAACTTGTCAAGATGTCATTCACATAGCACAGCGCCAGCAACGTGAAGCTATGAAAAAACGTCGACGCAAAAAATTCTTTTTTAAATACATCCTACAAGTACGTCGACGTTTTCAAGATTAATTCAAATGGAATAATATATCACCAGCGGAATTATACGTATAATAAAAACTATGAAATTTAACCGTATCATATACGCGTAATAATGAAACCGTTTGTAAAATATCGCGTCAAAATTCAAATACGTATACGTAGGTAGGTTCCTCTACCTACATTATATTTTATGTATACCCGCAGTCTCATCTCTATAAATGGTTTGATGAAATGGGATGTACATAAAAAAAAAGTATACCTATGTAGGTATAAAAATGAGAAGAAAAAAAAGTAATGAAAACAAAAAAAAATGTCCCCCGAATTTCTGTCAAGATTTTCATGATACGAAGTCTTGAAAAATTGGTTGGATACCTTTTGATAGTGCGAATTTTTAACGTATAGCTGTAACCCAAAATGTTAATTACTTTGAGCTTTGCGGTAAATTTTCTTAGGTTGCGATCCTTCAGATGAAAGAGCTTAACTAATCGAATTATACTACCACAATAAAACATGTTACTTACGTTACCAATAACACGGATTGCTTCGCTTTTATAACATTCTCTCGTGTGCGTCGATATGGTCTCGATATTTTCCCCCGCAACAAAGCTCTGGTTTCTGTTTTCCTTCGCCAGAATTACGTTTTACATGAAAGAATATGCACATAAAAGTTTGTCGTTTGCGAGTAATTTATGTCGTGCTTGAAAAAAAAATCATGTACACTTACTTAGCGCTGTTTTGGTGTGAAAGTAGTTCTTACATTCGTAGTATATACCCAGTATTAGGTTGTGGAATCAATTTTCCACATGAATACATACCGGGTGTTCAACTGTCTGCTGTCCAGTGTCCAAAAAAGGTCATTCTACATTTACGTTATGGGGTCCGATGTCGATTGGTCGAACGTGAGATATTACTAAATATAAAATTTATAAGTATTTGCGTCCCGAGTTTAACGTTTCAGCTTTGTTGGAAAACATTCGATTTGATTTTATGTAAAAACAAACCGCTAGTGGATTGATTGTTGGCGTTGAAACGACCCTTTTGTATAGACTATCAAGGTGCAAAATTTTGTCAACCGAAGATTATTTGCCGGAGGTTTTTAAAGGCGTTTTTTAACGTCTGCGTTGAGCTATATCAGTCGAGTTGTTGTACGTAGAATTTCTTCGAAATTATTATTCTGTGTGGGACAGTTTAGAAATCGAGTATTATAAAATGAAATTTTGTACGTTTGTATTAATACATTACGAATGTACGTCTCTACGTGTACGTATATAGTACGTAAACGAATATAAGACCACGAAATCCAAACAATTCGCGTACTCACGAGGGAACGTTTCGAACGTGCCGTCGTCGATTTGACTCGATTTTTTTTTACTTCCCTTGTAAAACCATCGGATATTGTACTTGGAATCGAAATTTCAGCCGTCCAGATGCCGAATTCTTCGATCGATGTGTTTTTATAGTTTTCGTAATGGTATTTCTTTCGATATTTCATTGTGGGTTGAAACTGACGTGTGTATGTTGAAGGTCAACTATACACAATACTTTCCATGGTCTACTTGACATGTGTCTATTATGTGAAATGCGCAAGTAGTCTGCATATTTGAGCGTTGATTCAAAATTGAACTCGCTAGAACCGTAAAGTTACGTACAAATGAAATGTTGTTGTAGTATAGAGATGAATATCAATCAAATGTACCTACCTCAGTTCAGAGATTTAGCGTAAGGAAACCCCATTAAAATTGAGTTTAGGGATCTTCTTCAGTTACTCACGAAGCAAAAATCTGGGTCAAGTACTTATGATTGTGAATAAATTTTTTAGCCAGTGTTCCATCAGGCGCTCTCTAATTTTAAAGTGGGAAACTTGGGAAACACCGAAAAAATCATTTAAAAAAAAGAGTAGATATTGAAAGCTCAGCTTGATCTAGGTTTAGTGAGAATTCAAAACATATGTTTCCTCATTTTCATAATTATTTATTTTTCAAATTGGGTATCTTGAAAGGCTCTGAAAGGCCGTGTCCAAAAAATTATTAAATATTCAAACTCGTCATTTTCAATTCTTGACCTTATGTGTGAGCCGTGTGAGGACATAAGTGAAAAGGGAGGTGTCATTAGAATTGGATTGAAAATAAAATCATCCTACTGGAACTCGACGTTTTCAAATTAGTATTAACAACTGATTTGCGCTGTATTTGAAAATTCATTTTGGATCGTGACTACAATTGAAGGTCTTTGTGTCCCCATGAGTGTCGAGTCCCCATTTTGAAAATTCGTTTGTTGATTAAAGTATGGTGGGCTATCGACGTTTTTACTTATCGTGAAAAGTTGAGTTTTCGTCTGGAAAGTTTCGTGTCAAGCTTTTAAAATTTGGATTACCAATTTAAATCTCTTATCTGTTCTCTTTGAAATCTTGCGAACAGATTTTCTGCTTGTAGGTATGAAAATCGCAAAGCCTGAGCCAAACCACGTACTGGTCCGAGGAAAACTCATTTTAAAAATTTGAATGAAATTCTGGAACTCGATTTCATTTTTAGTTCTAGTTGATGTAGAGACCTTGTATCAACGATTTTCTAAAAAAAATTTAATACGAGTATATTTGATAATCCCTTGAAAGGACGAATGATGAAATTAGATTTTTTAAATATTCGTATCAGTATAATTTCCAGTATAATTTTTTGAGAAGGTGGTTGGAAAACTTTTACAGCTCGAAAATATTTTGCCCATAGTTATATAGGACGACTAGGGACAATTTCCTCTTTAATTCAAGTTATAAAATTCGAAAAGAAAAGATTTCCAATGCTTTTGTAACTTGATCTCCTTGCCCATCACCTTAAAAAATGGAACAATTCTTGAATTTGATACTGTTTCTCTCTTCTCACAATCAGTGTTTTTCCACATGAACAATTTAAAAACTTTCCTTTAAAAAAATCCAAAAAATTGTTCTAGACATTTTTTGGAAATTTCAATTGGTGTGTTACCCCGAGTAGTTTAATTGTCGATTTTTCATTTTCTTTTTCTTGAGGTTTCAGAACATCTTCATTTTAATGAAATATGCCATTTTTTTTTTTTTTTTACATCGCAGTATAATAATAGGAATAAAGAAATAGAGAATCTCTTCTAATAAGCTTAATTGGGTTAAAATAAACTGTGATATTTCTTATTTGATCTGAATGTTTCTCAAAACTAATTTTACGTATTCTTGATTTTTTTTTCAAAAAAACGCATGTACCTAATGTTAGAAAAAATGAGTTTAAATTTGCCACTCACTTATAAAAAAAGAGCAGTTGATGGTAAAAAGTCGCATGAGCTGTTTTTTTTTTCAAGTAAAATGTCTATCTATATTATGTCCTGTTTATTTAAAAAGATTTCAAACTGAGAGCTCGTTGAAGAACCATTATATGGGAATGTGTTCTTATAAATTAAGTACTATATATTTTATTTATGTATTTAATACTTACACTACTCGTAAGAATGATAGCAATTTTATCGTATTGTAAAATTTTTATCATCATTCATTTATGTCATCGCAATATTATACGTCTTCGCGTGGTAAAATCGCTAGATGGAATATAGACTCTCACATCATAGAATGTATTGTGCTGTTTTGTTCGAATGACTTAACGGTACTTTTTTTAGCAGCGTAGAAAATAAGAAATGAAAATATTTTCTATTTTAGAAACTCACTTGTCCGGTCAGTAATCTAAAGTTAGTATTTGAGTGGCGTGATCGTTTCATTTTTTTCTCAGAAGTTGAACGGAAATATATGACTCTAATTGAAAAACAAAAAAAGCTTTTTTTCAAGTACATACTCATCAAAAATGGAGTAGGCACATGAATTTTGAAAAATGGATATACTAGTGATATTTTTGGGCTGGAATGTTATTTTCTTTAATTTGAAGAAAATTCAAGAATTTTGTAAACTCGAAACCGCCAGCAGCGAACTTTTTCAAGTGAAATTGTATATAATGTTGCTTTTAACAATTTTAACGTTAGCCTGAGATAAGTGGTCATTACAATTACGTACTTTATTTATTTCCGTCGTCTTAAATGGTAAGTTATTTCTAAGCTTAAACCATCTTCAATTTACTTGCCTCCTAATCCAGCAGCCTACCTAAATGTTTTCGCTCCCGCATTGTACAAGAATTTTCCTCTGAACCACTTGAAAAATATATTTCGTTTAAATTACTATAGAAAATTCAACTTCCAACACAAGTATAAGTTACTGCATAGTTTGTTATCTAGTTTGATTTTTTATTGGCCCAAGTTATGTACAGAAGCAAAGGAAATCTTCATTTCCATTACAAAGCACATTCTACTTATTAGTACTTAACCTACTTGTACCCATATCCTTCTTCATCTGTTTTAAAAGGGTGAGAAAGAAATTTTAAAAAAGCAATGATACCTACATATGTATAATGTTTATAATTTAAGTAGATAAACAATTTTTTACACAAATTTTTCCAAAATGTGGTCTTTTTAAAAATCTGAATGGTCTACGAATTTTCGATTCTGTATGCTATGGTTTTCTTGAAGGGGGTCGGACAATTGTTCAAAAGTTGTAAAACGTTTGTACCCACACTGAAAGAAATGAATAGCAAAACGATGCAATGAGCACCGCAAAACGCGGTAATTTTGGTATAGGAATTGAATATAGAAATCAATCCATCTCAGTTCGGGAATGGTTACCACTCTTGATGCACTTATTACATTACTAATGTAATGAGTGAATCAAGAGTGGTAACCATTCCCGAACTGAGATGGATTGATTTCTATATTCAATTCCTATACCAAAATTACCGCGTTTTGCGGTACTCATTGCCATTCATTTCTTTCAGTGCAAAATTTCAGCTTCTTTGAATTTTGTGGTATATTTTCTAGTAAAATTGATGAAAATGTGTTTATAACCTGATATCGCCTTTCCAAAATCAATTTCACTGTTTCCAATCAATCTAAAGCCCCCGGTGAAATCCCGTCATCCAGAATATGTGTAGGTTACAAATAAGTCTGTAGGTAATATCAGAGTAATTTCGCAATATATGTAGTGTATCCTTTTTTGACCTATTTGCTTAGGTTTCAAGCCTACATCTTGTTTTACGACTTGTTTCGGTGGTAGGTATTTTTCCATAATTAAATGGAATTAGGTAATTACCTAATGGTAAAATGCTCGAGAATACCTACGTCGCGTCCTTATTTTATTCATTTAATCTCGTGTCAACTTCAAACTTCGCTTCTAAAAAATTCTCAGTCAATTTTTAAAATTCATTTAGACAACGATAATAATGAAACTTTATTTCATTTTCGTCTAATTACTTCGTAATTGTGTTGATTTTGGAAAATTCCATTTGTACAATTCAAAAGTTATTTAGGAAGTATCCACAAATAACTAGGTTAAAAAGTAACTTACACTCTTATTTTGTTTTTTCCTCTTTTCTCGAAAGAGGTAGAAAACTTTTAGGTAGGTACGTGTAATTTTCGCTCTGCCTATGTTACCTTTAAGTCGAACCTGTTCGTTGCGAAACGTGAAAATTATTTCGAAGCTCATCGAAATTTTATTTTTCTAATTAAACACGCGCGATAAAACATCTTTCCCTCGAACTTATAGGAACGTTTAAAGAATTCAAAACAATCATGCGTATCTGCACCTATTTTGTAACCGAGTGATTTGGATGGTACGAGTATTATTCGTAATCGTAATTCGTACAATAGCTTCGTTTTAAAATGTTTTCTCTTTGCTACGTGTGGTTTTGGATTTATGCTTATGTGAACATTTTTTGTCTAATTTAAGTATATTTATCAATGCATGTATGTTCTAGTACCTACAAGAAATACCTACAAATGCGAGATAAATTTTAAGTAAAAGATTTACGCGGATTTATTTTTGTTATATTTATATCAAAAGAATGTCGCGCTTATACGGGAAAAACCGAGAATATTTTAATGACTTCTTATTCTAGACGGTAAGAATAACGAGCGAAAACAATGCAACAGATACGTTTACATTTAATTTGCATTATTTAAGCTCGTGTTTTTAAAACAAGAATTAACGAAATTTGTCGTAATATGGCGCTTTACGTTAGAAACATCGTCTTGTAGAGAAACGTTATACCTACATTCTCGTCAGTAGGTATATAAGGTATCTGCAAAATTTAGCCCACATAATCCGAAATTTGAATGAACTTCACTCGATTTCTGATATTGTCGCTGGAAGGAGAGAAAAAAGGAAGCTTTGTTTAAACTACGTATTGATCGCGAATGAAAATAACTCGTCGTTGCGAAGAATGATACGAGAGCGAATGCCGTAAAAATCAGCGAAAATTCATTATTAATTTCGGAAACGAAATTGCTAATTTTAAATTCAAAACGCACACATTCGTCAAACTCGAGAAAAATATATATACGAAAAGCTGTAGTAAGATGAAATAATTTCTACAAATCCCGCAGCGCAATCCACCTTTTCCACGTTCATAACTACGATAAAAATGTGCTACGTCATTTTCACCCACACGCATATTGTGTTCTGTTCATAAAACCGTATATACGAAAACAAAAGCAAAAATTACCATCCAAAAAGACACTTTATTTTATAGAAGTCATTTAAAAAAAAAAAAACAGACCATTCAAAATGTTACACGTTTTTAAAGGTGTAGACTATCTCGGTTTTTTTGAAATACTTTTCATTTTCTTTTTCAAAACGAATACGATGGGTATCTTTGTAAGGAGAGAAAAAAAGATGAACGAATTTCACGAAGAGCATTAATTATTCATACATGTTATAAATTACACCACTGAAATGTAGGCCGTCGATTAAAGCTTTAACCTTCCGCATCGCAACTTATGTAGTGGTGCTTACCACTTAGCCTATACGTATGAATGTTTTCCTCTCTTAGGCGAAATTTGTACGAAATTTGTACAAAATTTGTGCATTTAAAATTTACGACTTTTTCCCCAATACTATAGGTATGTACGTATTTTCAACAAGCGTGTTTTAAGGAAAAGAACGATTTCATTTTCGATAAAGGCTTTCGCAAGCGTAAAAGGTCACACATAATTTTTCAGATTTTCTATGACTCTCAACTCTCAAGGAAAACTCCAACTAATGCTAGTAGAATTAAAAATTCAATGAAGAAAAAAAGAGGGCGAAATGGTAACGGCCATTTTTCTTTTTCTAATCTAAAAGCGTGTAATTCTTTTCATTGCTGGAAGAGGTTTTATATTATAAACGCGTTCGTCGTTGTAGAAAGTGTACAAAATGCTTTACGTCTGATAAGGTAAATTGCCAATAGCCAACACCTGCTCAACTCTAGACTTTTCCTTTTTTCAAATACGATTTTTATACGTTGTATCTGTTGTACTTACTATAATAAAATACTTAGTTAGTGATGCTTACTGTCTGGATGTTTGATTTTCAATATTTATTTTTCGATATCTAGCACCCGAATATTTTGCTTTGGGTTAAAATTTGATGAATCAATTTTGAAGAATATCGTATCTTTCTTGAATGCGATTGTATTCGGTCAACGTATAAGGTTATTTTCATATTTTGAAATGTTCTTAACGCTATCAGGAAGTTTACAATTTTGTCGATTATTAACGAACGCCTGAATTAGTTGAACTCAGACCTTTCTTGCGTAGATGCTCTTAGAGAATTTCAGCAAAAAATATAAAAGTTTAAAAAATCTAAAAAAATTTACAGAAAACCTAATTTTAGAAATGCTTAATTTCGTTGGAAAACGTCACTGATTTTCGTCTATGTCGTAGTCAACCTAACACTAAATGTGAGGGGAAGAGGGCTTATACATTAGTTTTCTTATTCAAATTATGTGTGCCACGAAGTAATTATCAATCCGCTAAACGACAGTTTATTTTGTTTTTGTTACAGGTGAGTTCAAGTTTTGCCATAAAAATTATATGGATGCGTGATAATAAGTAAGTTTATTGTTTATAATTGTGTAATCCTTTGAAATTGGTTGGTGTGACACCTCTTCAAGCCATGCTCAATTGTCAGTCAATTTGAACCAGAAATTAATTCGTAATTTACTGAGAATCAAGTGTGGAAGAGAACGGTTTACTTGAAACATTATTGTCTATTTGTGCTTTTTCCATTTGTTGATCAATAGGTAGTGTTGTTTCCAAAATTTTCTCCAATAGTTTTCGCCTCTCATAAAGATTTTGAATAGTTCTGCTATACTTTCAACGATTTTTTAAAGCAAATCATTCTAACCGATGGAAAAAATTCTAAACACGACAAAAAAAATCGAAAAAACATAATAGATACCAAAATACTCCACTCAAACAAATTTTCGTCACTCAATTTCATTTTTTAATTTTTGGGTTTTTTCTGAATTCCAAATTTGCCCCTTTTTCCATGAAAAAAATCAAAATATTTGTATAACTCAAACCGCAGTTTTTGGGTTGCCCCAAAAGCTAAAGTGAAAAGAGCTTCTGAACAATATCTAGAAAAATTAATAAAACATTTTTTTAAGATATTACGAAAAACAAAAAATACATATATATATTTTCGAGGGAGTTCAGCACGTTTCTGGAGAAAAGTGTGAGTAGGTACGTTGTGAAATCATTGTCGGAATTTGAGCTCATTCGTTTTATTTAAACACGAGGGATCGTGTTGAAAAGCATAGAAACAAACGCGGAATAAACTTTGGCGGACGCAAACAAAATTCAAACTCTTCTCTATTAATCACCGGATGATGTACGCGTATTTATTCAGTCGATTAATAAATGATGGAAAAATACGGTGAAATTTAGTTCAAAAAACATTCCCAAAGTTGGTTAGTTTGAAGGGGAAATCCACCATAGTATAGTCATTTCCCTGTTCTCTTGAAAGGTTGCGAATAGACTTGCTTTCTGGTGACATTTTGTTATTCGCCACCTGCTGGGCAGCGTACAGATATTTAGGATTTTTTATGTACCATTGCTGACGCGTCAACTTATACCAATACGAATGTTCGGAGTATTTAAAATTTGGTTTTCCATTTTACAATCAGGGTATCTTTTGATCATGAAAATACATGCTAGCATTTTTATTTGCCTTCAAAAACTCTCGAGGTTAATAAAATTGCATAACCTGTTTGCCGTAAGTAAATACGAAGTTGTCTCGTGGTAGTGAAAAGTGCATGATGCCGGTTTGAAACTTCATTCTAGCAAAACCAGAGTTCCAATGTTGAAAGTCCAAACTTCAGTGTCATTAGTTTTCGATGACGCTAATTTCATTTTTGATAACTCTGTGACCTCCGAAACTCAAAAAAAGTACACCTAGCTGTGGAAAATATGAATTTTTTTAGAAAAACGATGTTGGTATCAGGGTTTTTGGGAATGCTACAATTTCATTTTCAATCATCGCTTATTGATTCCAAAACCATAAAATGTGCTCCGAAGGGGAGGAGGGGAGGAGGTCAAAATTTTAAAATACTCTCTATTTAAGATTAGCTGTTTGGTGCAATTAGGAAAACGAATAGATTTTTTGAATTTTTTAATCTTGAAAATAATAAATTTGAATTTTGATTTGTAAGTTGACATTGTTTTGTTGAGATTTTGAAGTTGTGATCGTGGTTCTCAGTATTTACATCTCGTCTTTACAACTTTTCATCGTATAGCTTTCGTGCGAATTATTGACGTATTTCGGAGAGTTTTATTGAGGTTTTGAGGCAACTTTCATTGCACTTCTGCCTTCTGGTAATTCTGGCAAGGATTTGGATAATTTTGATGTGATTTTAGCTGAATTTTGGATTCTAGACGTTTCAATTGAGTTGTGTATTTGTATTTCGGGTGGATTTCGTGATTATTTCAAAGTAATTTTGAATGAATTTTAGATGATCTGAAATAAGACTTTTGGCGGATTTCCGTAGATTTTGAGCAAAATTTGTAAAATTTTGTCCAAATTTTTAGCGAATAAATGAAATAAATAATTTCTAATTTTGAATTATTTCAATGTACATACTACAGTCGTACATACCTCTGGTATCTTATTAGTGTACGTGTAATGTAAAAATAATATGCGACGGGGTGATAACCTACTCGTTGAAAAAACATGTAAAATGATCTTATCCAAGGGTCAGTTGATGAAAATTTAAATTCGTCATAACCGCATAATACAGCTTCACGACGAGTAGTTCATGTTCATACTCGTACAACATGAAAACTACCCAACTGGGAATTTTTTAGCTTTCGTATCAAATATTACGCGAAAATTTTTATCGCGAGAAATGTTCAAATTTAATTCTAACCGTTATACAAGCCGTAAATTTAATTATGCACGAAATTAATTAATTAATCGAATTAAAATTCAGGAATACTCAAAGTATAGTGGAATTTTTGACCTATAAACCCAGTGCTAACGAATTATCAGCGAGTCATTGCTTTTACGCGTATTATATTATGTTCAACATTTTGTAATAGTATTTTAGTCGCAATGAAATATGAATTATTAAGCTTTCGCCGGCCTAATTCGAAAATTATGCTATTTCAAACACTCCAATTCTTAACTAAAGAACCATTGAAAGTTTCAGTTTTTCAACGAAAACATTACTTTTATGTACACCTTATTTCCCTGAAATTAAACAGAAACTTTACAAAACTTCTGTCGAACTTTTGTTTAATTTTAAATTCTACAAGTTTTTACTTTTACCTTCTTCAAAGCGAGACGGAGGAAAAAAAGGGTTAAGCGTGTATTTTGATTTTTTGAAGGCCGTTGAGCCTGCGTATGAAATGTTTAAGTTTTGGAAAAAAAATAACAAACAAATACGTATACATTAAGTAAGTCTAAGTATACGTATACTATGCAGGATGGATCGAATTTTGTTGTTTTCTTTTCGCAAGTTGGACGATGATTCTGCAAAGTTATATATCTAGGTATTTAAATCATGCCATAAAAATTCCTTCGCTTTTCTAGATTCAACTTTTTGCACGCGAGAGCAATCTGGTGAGTGTATTTTGAAAAGTTTCGTCATCTTTATAATATTTATTTTGAGATCATATGGCAAGCTTGGAAAAACATTGAGATAGGATCAACGCTCATCATTCTAAAATTCCTATGCCACTTTTTTGATTTCTATCGTATTCAACACAAAAATCAAAATTCATGCATCATGCTTTCGACTTTCGAGCACAAAAAAACTTGATATTTCTCTGTTCACTTTTTCAATTGATTTGAATGGTTTGAAGAAGCGGCACCTTTAATAAATTTTTATAGCAGAGAATTTAATCACTTTTTCTCGAATTTAAAGCACTTGAATGAAACTACTTATTGATTCAACTTCAACATCACGGTGATAAGTTGTTTGAAATTTTGAATGCAGGCTGCTAACAAACTGTGGTTTTTGCCGCATCGCTGGATAAAAAGTCGCAAATGGGCGGTTGCCTTTGGCTATTCTCCATTGTTGCCACCTTTTTCGAGGGTTCAAAGGTTTTCGTCGTTGTTGAAGAAAATAAGTTTTAATTTTTATTTATTTCGTGGAAGAAAACTTTTTTTTTAAAATTGTGGTTTTATGCTCTGAATATTTTCTTTCAACTTTGAATCGCTTGCTTATACATATGTTTTTTTTGTTTATAAAATTTAGAGCTGTTTGGAAAGTTACCTAATTTTGCTAGAGAAATTTTCGGATATACTTACCTCATAGTTGTTTTATTCGGTGTCAAAAATATTATTCACCTTCGCGATTTTTTTTTGTTTAAATTTTTTTAATTCAACACGTGGCCTGGTTGTAGTCCATTCAATTTTGAAGGTGTCCTAGAAATCATCTGATGGCACTTAATTGATTCTCAGAACTACATACTATCGAGAAAGAAAGGGTGAGCAAACGATTCCGAATCCATTTAATGTTGTATGTATACGATTTCCTAGCAAACAGCCTCTCCTGCACCTCCCCCCTGTTTCAGGAAAGTGGAATGATTACTTGGCCTGATTTTCTCTTCAAAAATTTGTTCTTTATTTTCTAGATACGTGATTCATTCATTTATAGATTTTTTGTGGTCATCTTCTTATTATACCTACTTGATAAATCTGAGTCGAGTACCAATTATAGTCAAATTTTAATTTACAAATATAAACGTATTTTGTGGTCCCATATTCATCAGACAGCTTGTGTACTTTCTAAAAATTTGAAGTAGAGGAATAATTGACTCGTGGAAAAGGGGTGACATTTTTATAAGGTTATTTCAAGAGCCAGAATTATATAGACATGAATATTAAATTACTCTCTCCCTTTCCTCCGTAGAACTCTCGGAAATAAAAGAACATGCAAATTTCGATTCATTCCGACACAACGACGTATACTTACGTAATGTTTATAAGTAAAATTTGTTGAGAAAAAATGCAAAATGTAGCTGAGCGCCGCAGAGATCTATTATTTATACACCATTTGTGTTTTTTGGTTCGTAGCCATTGAAATGGGCGAATTTTATAATTTAAATTCTGAAAAGCGAGCCGAGAAAACGAGGAAAAAATCTTTCGGTTCAACTATCAATTATGCAAAACTATAAATTCGACGCGTCGAATCGTCGAATGTGCCGCTCGTCTTCGGTGTTGAACGATCGTGTAAGAAAAACAACTAATACTTCACCAAGCATACGAGATGGTGTACACGTAGTACATATAACATCAATTTACTCGATGAATATGTATTATTGTGGAAAGGTACAATTTAGTACCTACCTACCTACCTACATTCGGATTTATTCGTGTTTTGATACATTCGTCATTATGCGTTGTTAATCTGCTGGTAAATCATTTTTCATCGAGTAATATTTTAGCGCAAAGTAAAGCGGTTAAATTTCAAACGAAGCAATAGTATGTCATTAATTCTCTTCCATCTCGGCGAAATAATGAAAAATTTGAGTTATTATGGCTTATATTCGACTCACAAAAGGTTATACGCGAGGTTTTTTCTTTCTTTTCTGCAAAAGTTTTTAAGTTAATTGGAAATTGATAATTTACGACGCGGTTACCAAAAAAAAAAAAAAGGAGGAAACGAAGGAAGGGGGTGGGATAGTTGTATTCAGAAATCAAACAAACATATGTATGTGGTAGGTATAAATGTACGAATCTCTTTTTTTCTGACGCATGTTTAGTGTAAAATGCGCGTCTAGTAAATATGAATGAGTACGAATCCCTTCGCCATTTTGGCGTATCCATCCTCTCACCAGATCAAGCAACGTTTAGCGATGATCCCATGAAAATGAAATATTACTCCAAAGCTATGGTGTGACGTTTGAACACGAATTTGGAACTCCGAAATATTCCAATAGAGTAAAAAGCACCGGATGTAATCCAATAATCCGCTTATCACATTTCTTATCGTATCACGAATTATAAACGATATCTCGCTGGGGAATACGTGTTTTTTCCAGTGCGGAAAACCGAAATATTTATTTTTCCTTAACTCAAATTCCACAAACTACTGCATCATATTTTGATAATTTCAAAATAATGCGAGAACAATTTTTTGAATTATGTGCTCGTCGTATATCAACCATCGAACTATTGTACGAGGTTGTCGGATAGGCCCGGCGACTAATTTCGTGATTTTTTCCGCATTGTTCTCTGCGAGCACCCATCTGATAATATGTAGGTATACTGTTGTATCCGATGGAGTATTGTATTCTGATTTATGAGCTAGCAAAACATTCTCGCAGGTTTTCTCATTCTTCCTTGTAAGTTACTTTTCTTTCACGTCAAACTTGAAGGTTCCACTTCGATAACATTGTTTCGAAAATAATGTCAAAAGTATGTCGATTTGGATTCATTATTTTTAAAAATCTTTCATTCGCGCTGAAAATTTATTCTTTTACAGCCTATATTCAAAAATGTCTCTTGTAAGTTTTTTATGGATGGCTTTACTTAAAGTGTGCTTCAACTACAGGTATTGATTTTCTTGGCGAGATAGTTTCTAAACTAATGCAAGAGTATTTCTCTTTTTAGGTTTTCTTCTCCTTTTTTTTTTTTTTTTTTTTCAAATTTTTACCTGCTTCAAGACAGGGCTATTTTCTCATCTTGAAGCATCATACATCTAAATTTCTCTGGCTATGACAAAACAATGTGTTATTCTATTGGTTATTCGAGGAGTTTTGTGATAATAATGTTGCATCTAATCGAAAAAAAATCATTTTCCAAGTATTAGTACATATTTTTGGTGTGGTTTTTGGCTATGTTTTCATTGTAATTTGAGATTAAGGAATTACGGATTTTTATACGATTCCTATACTTGAAATTGAATAAGAATCCTACAGAATAAAGCAAAAGCAATCGTCATATAAAATGACTCGTGAGATTTTGGCGCAATTTAGCGTAATTAAATGAGAAACTCATTATAGACTTACAAGAATATCTTTGATTACCAAGTTTAAAAAAATGCATTTTCCCCTTTATTTTCGACTTTGAACTTTTACTTGCAGGCGAAGAAGAAAAGGGCATGTTGAGTATCTACTTGAAAATTTCAGATTTTCAACAGGTCATTTTGAAGCAATTTCAAACTGTTTTCAATGCACCATCGGATTCTGAAGAAAAATAATTTAAAATTGACTTCCTGTCAGACAGTATTATTTTTTGTCTTCTGAAAAATTCAAAAATTCGCTGAAAAAGTTTGAAGGTATCCCCCCCCCCTTCTCGATCGGTTTTGGAGCTCAAAATATGGGTAAATAAAAACATTTTGAGCTGATCTGAAGCCCTCAGTATGTTTCAGTCTGCCTCATTCACTCTTGAAATCGAAATATGCGGAGGAAGAAGAACACGAAACGTTAATAAAAATGTCTGCATTGTTTGCCGTAAAAAGCAGCTGATGTTAATAAAATTGCATAACCTGTTTGCCGTAAATATAATATGAAGTTGTCTCGTGGCGTTGAATGGTGCATCGCACCCTACAGGTGAGAAACTTGACCGAACAAATCGCAAGTTGTGAAGTTGAAATGTCAAAACTTCGGTATCAGGGGGTTGTTGATGACGCGGGGGTGGGGATGGATAAATAATTCGAAAGCAGTTATGTTTGAGCTTTTTTTGCGTTTTGTGTGTAGATATACGGTATTTTGATTGAGTTTCGTGTGTATTTTTCGTGAACGAAAGTACATTTCTAACAGAGCGTTTCAGGGTATTTTTATTTACAATTTTTATGTATTTTTTTATTATTTATTTTTTTTAGAAAAATCATTTTCAAAATCCTTTTCTGCCGATTCAAATTCATATTTTCGTTAGCTATTTTCAAATTTAAAAAAAAAAATTTGAATGCTTATGAAAAATTTACGTTATTTTCTTGGAAGTTGATAGTAGCAATTTTTTCAAAAAAGGAGTCAAGAGTAGGTATATCGAAGTATTTTATACAGAAAATTAAGTACATACAATTTTTAGGCATTCTCAATTTGAAAGTCTCAATGTAATTGAAAAATTTTATGTAAATTTCAATATTTAGGCTAATTTATAAACAACATTTTTTGAATGCATTGTATACCGTAAGTATACACTCTCACGTAATCAGAGAATCTCCAACACATTCAATTGCAGGTGGTGTACCAAAAACCAAAATACCAACTTTGTAACCGCTACATAACGCCAGTGTAATGAAATTGCGAGGTTTCAGAGTAACCCCACTTTACGACGTACACTTATTTTCATATGCTCTTTTGATATGTTTTTCAATTACGTAATGTAATATAAAATTAACATTATGAGAAAAAAATCTATTAAAATAATTATAATGCAGTTTTTTTCACTGCAGGAATATAAGGCCTAAAAAAAAAGTTTTAGTAAGAAAAGTGCTGCGTTATGCATTCCATTCCTTTTGCCTCGAACTGCATCTGGTCAACGCTATCGATTCTTGTATGCAGTGTAACTTATCGGCGGCGGTATTACCTATAACTAGAATTTACGAAGGATTTTTTTTGTTTTTTTGATAATCAGAAATTTTGATTAAGTTCTAGATGAACTTGCAATTGTCCTTTTTAATTATGTTTGGCTGATTTTTAAAATTGAGAATTTTCCCAAACAGCTTTTAAAATCGAAGTAGATAATATCAAATAGATACTGGGAAGGTACTAAAAATATTTGTACCTATGTGAATAGGTATATTCTACCCATGTGTAAAAATATTTTCAGATTGGGTGGTACTCGTAATTTCAAGGTAATTAGAAAGCAAATTCGAATGAATGTTTACTGAAATGTCGAAATTAAACTGATACCTTTTAATGCAGACGTTCCGACTGCGAAGTAAACTTTCATAGACATTTTATGCTTGAAATCGGTCAAAAGGCTAAATAACGTTAACGTCGAATAAATGGACTTACGATGTATAAGAATATATAGGCCCGCTAATTTTACACAAATTGAAAATTAATCGTTGAAAATGACGAGTTGCGGACAGTAACAAGTTTTTCGGTACGTTTAAAATTGGAACATTTTAACGCTAATTGCAAATGCAATTAAAAGAGAGTGCCCACGCACAATATTAATGGAAATGGTCTTTGTTAAAATTCATCGTTTGCTATATCGATTCAAGTAGCTGTGACCGGAATTTACAAATTAATGACAAAATATATGTATAGTATAAAACCTTTGTCGAAGCAAGTCTGTTGAAATGCTTTAGTAACAGCTGTTTTATAATAGACAAACCATTTGGTATTCGTCGCTGTGGAGTGGAAATAAATTTTTTTCGTTTCTTGAAATGAAAAAATGTAAAAAAAAAAAGAAGAAAAAAACACAGTTAGTAAACGAGTAAAATAAGTACTTTACGTGTTCTTGGGTATATATAGCATTTTTTCGTCGCTCATTTTAAATTACGTCGAATTAATTACGAAAATAATACAAGTCTAAACTTTTTTCGTCTTATCAAAGGCGATAATGCGCGAGTAGATTTTTATGCTCGTGTTTTAGATTAATAATTACTTTTTTGCAAATAAAAAACTTGAAGATAAAAAATGAAAGTTTTTTTCTTTACTACGTTATTTTATGTACGTACCTTTAAGCGGTAAAATTTTGCATTTTCGAAAAAACCCACATTTTAAAAAAAAATATACCTACCTATATATCGAAAAAAGAATTCGTCTTTTTTTTTTTTTTACTTTGGTAAAATCTATTTTGGCAATAAGCCATTATGAAAGGTTTAATTTAAGTGAAGAGAACCGTTTACCAGGCATATAACTCACATGTAGGAATATAATAAGACTGGCGTGTATTTTGTACATGACATAGGAGTTTTTATGTATGTATCTTTCCTGAAGGCAGTTTTAAGGTGTGCCTATTACCTGACTAATTTATAATGTTACGAAATTCAAAACATTAGATTTTCAATGGTTTCGTAAAACAACTACGGATGTACTGTACGTAGGCTGCTTATTTTGAGCAATGTGTTTCATCGACGCTCTGTATTTAAGGAAATTAGTAAACGTTGAAATATGTGTGTACTGTGTACTGTGTACCTACATGTTTCCAAGTGAATAAAGAGATAACAAATGGTTGTCGATGTAATTTCGCCGTATTGAAAACTGCATCCCTTAGTGAATAGAATGGTTTCCAATGTTATGCTTTCGTTAAATGGTATCAATAGTTAAAAGAAAATCTATAGCATAAGTACATTTATGTAGATGAACAAAATTACATATAACGATTACGGTACTTGTATGTACGAGACGAATCCCACTGCTTTTACTTTATAATACCATACGAGGGATTTTTTTTTGTATGTTCCGGTTGTTTCTTTTTTCTCTCATCGTGAAACAAAGTATTACTTGGCTGCGGTTTTCGTACGTTTATAGACGTGTGTGTAATCATGCGATGTACAGATGGATTTTTATTGCAATTCGTAATAACGTGAAAATCGAATCTTATATATATTTCTATAATGTATAAATTTACATTCATATTACTTTCATAAGATGGTAAAATTTCTCTGCAAGTGATGCGAGAATACGAATATTTGTGGCCATATGAAAAAATTTCATTATTTACATAAGCAGTGTAATGAAATCCTTCTTTACTTTTATGTTGTGGTGGAATCTCACAAGATCTTACAAAAAATGCATTCTCGTTGGAACAGTTTAAAGAAGATATCGAAGGAGTTGGATGCTATAGTTTCTACAAAGTATTTCACCGTTTTACTTTTATCGAAAATTGTACGATTGTATTTTTCTGTTTCACGTGTTGGTGAAAGCTGGACATGGTTAAATTATCGACGGTACTTAGTTGATGAAAAAAATTCCATTTCTTCTTAATGAGCATGATTTTTGAAATATTTATTACTTACTGCATTTTTTCAAAATTATATTCGTCTTAATCCAATCCTGAGAGCTCCGCTGTGTTTCCCCACGCGCTATCGTGGAAAGTTTTGCGTTCGAGCGCAGGATCTGCGACTTCGCGTTTATCATTTTTTCTTTCTACTAAAAATTTTTGCACCATTTCGTAACTTTCAAAATTTTAGTATTTTAGTGTGATATTACAAGGTAACGTGAACATATTCTGTGAAAAAAACGACTGTACCTATAAAACTTCATTACAAAACAGCCGATTGAAAATTTTAAAATGTCATTAAGTCAGTGAAAAATCATCGAAATAATTCAACAAAAAAAATTACACAACTTCCTCTTCCTTCTATAAGAATAAATTTCAGAAAAAAACATCTCTTCATCTCGATTTGGCAAAAATGAAAAAAAAGACCAAAAAAAAACACACATTTTGGCTCGCCATTACAAAATAATTGCGCTCGGGAGTCAACATTTCTGTCCAAAATTTCACCTCATCCTAGTCGATCTTTTAAACCGAGTTTTGTTTGAAAAGTTGACGGGAGACTTTTCGGCCATCTTAGCTTTCTATATACTCTTCGTAGATAGCTCATTTCTGGATAAATTCGTGTTTTGACAATCATGATTGCCAATTTCCAAAAGCAAGAGTCAAAAACATACAATTTCTTTGAGTTTTTGAAATTAGCAATCAATCATCATTTTTAAAAAATTGGCATAACACTGTATTTCCAAATATTCTTACAGTTCCAGAAATGCAATATGAGAAGAAAATGTGCATTTTCAAAACACGAATTCACCCAAAAAAAGCGATTCAAAAATTTTCAAATGTTCAGTAAAACCCTGAAGGTGGGCTTGGATTTTGATGGAAATGACCTAGGAAGACAGAATCTCAAAAATGATCCTTTAAAATTAATTGGGCAGGAGTTGGAGCAAAAAATGCACTCTTTGAGGTCTCATATCTTTCCTCGGGGGCACCTGTGGAGCTGACAATTTTCCTGACAATGAGTGACTTGAAAGAATTGCGAATAAATCGAAATACTCTTAGTAAAATATTTGATGAAAATTATTGACATTTTTCATTTGAAAGGAAGCGTCTTAATTTTTTGTTGGTTGTCTAGAAAGAGATGATCTGCACTTTTTTTTTCAATTTCTTTCCTTTTTTTTCTTGTTGAAGAATTACGATACCATCTTTTATCGAAGAACTAGTGCGCTTGAATATTGTTAATTCCACAAATGTATGTACGTACCTACTTTGAATTACACAAAGTATAATTTTAGGTATTTTTATTATACTGTCAAGTATTTTGAATTACATCTACTCAATAATTTTAAATATGTATTCGTGTTTCCAAGCGAGATATTTGTATAAAACATTAACTAATCTTTGGATGTTCGGAATAAATACTTATTTGCAAAAATGATTCTAATACTTTTTATACGAAGAGCGTCATCCATGGTGATTTTTTACTTATACTTGAAATAAAATTTAACATGCATATATAGCTACGAATACCTACTTCTTTATTTAAGTTTAATTACGGAGTCGTCAATTTGAATGAATTCCGTAGTTATCTGCGGTATATACGATATTATTTGTTAATTCCGAAGAACGTAATGTCGCTGGTGTGGAACATTGTTAAGATTAGTTGTTGGATGAATGAAAGAGGTAAATTTACATAGAGATGTGACACGATGTTCATTCCAATTTGCTGGAAGGTTATCAATAATTTGTTAATTCTAACTTTTGTTACATAGCTGAAGGTTGATTTAATGCTTACAATCCGAAATATGTGAATGATTGCGTAAATTTCGAAACAATTAAACCCCTCTCCACGAAGATTATACAAATATAATTATTCGTGGAAAGGAAAACTAAAATTTGGAGGTATTTGATTAAAAAAAAAAAAAGAGGAAAAAACTTTTTTGGCCATGGAAGCGAAACGCTTTTTGAATAATGAGAATGTTTTTCATTTTGACTGCCAGCGTATCATTATAATGGGTTTCGCTACCAATAAATACAATATACGAGATGAAGCGTCGGATACGAGTTTCGCATTTTTATAAACCATATTGAAAAATCGTCTAGCCTTTGGATATTATGCTACATGGTATTGAAAATACACGCGGCCTTTGATGCGATGATACGAAGATAAAAGAAATTTTATTTGAAACAGCCTTAAATTCGGTTTGAAAAATAGAAAAAAACATTTCTATGATAAAGCTATTGGTTATTTTGATTCAAGAACGAGGTTCATTTTGCTTGTATGTAGTATTTTCGGGGCATTTTTTCTCCTCTAGATTTCAGTACCTGTGTTTTTCGTCGTGTAGTTATGCCGTTCTGAAAAGATTTTCATGTTATATGTAGTTAAAATCATGAATTTTATGATTCTGAGTAATGTGAATTTGTACGTAATAAATAATGATGAACTGCATATTAAACCGAAAGAAGTCAGATATCGACATCGTTATGGTCATAATGCTTAGAAAAAAAAATTACTGAACTTGGGAAAAATCTTTTGATCTCGCGCAGATGTAGATGTACAAAAATTAGCATGTGGGCAAGTTGAGATGCGCGAAATCAAACTTGTATTTTTCATCCGACTTCAAAATGAATGTATCCATTATGTAAAATATGTCGGGTCGATGGTTAAAATATTAATTTTCTTTAGGGTACCTGCTTCATTCACTATAGCAAAAGTTTTTAATCAATGTAAACATTAAAAAACTTGTTCAAGATTTATTCTTTTGAAAAATATCTTAAAGAAAGAATTGGACGAATTTTCTCAGTGGTTTGTGCTTCCTAATTTCAAATGTAAGCATTTGTTGAATTTAATTTCACGAGTGTATTTAGTTTACCTTGTACCTTGATGATTATTGCGAAAAGATGAGCATCGCCTTGTGGCATTTCAGCTGTTTTATGCGGTTGAATGTGGTGCGAATGAATAACTTGAATAATGTTGATTAATGAAAATTATTTTTGAAAATATCACTTTATGGGAATCGTGATTAATATACCGCCAATGTGAATGTTTTACCTTCTTTGTGATGAGTTGAAATTGTGGTATTTTGAAGGGTTTTGCGTAACTTTATCTGGTACCACACTTTTGAAACAAGAATAATAATTTTTAAAATCACGCGATAAAATTTGTAATTGGAGGCGTAACTTTGCTTGGTAGGAATATACATAATATATGAATACTACAGGGTGCTTTGAAGGGTGTGTGTGCATTAAAAGATTTCAACTTTTAAATTTTGTTTTGCCATTTTTAAATTTTTAGTATAATGGGCAATGGTACGAGTATTCTCAAATTGTGCTTTTTATATACCTATTCGGCATCTCTGGTCAAGATTTATGTCTTTTTATGTGAATATGAAAAAGATGGGATAAATTTGAATCATTTTAATTAATAGGTACCTACCTACCATAAAATAAAAATTTTCATGCAGTGTTTTTTGTATGAAAGTGGTCTGATGACTGATTCTTGATGTAGGATATTTTTAGAAAAAAAATATGCTTCGATGCCATTTCAACTGACCTTTCACCCTCCACCCGGAGAACCCTGCTTTGTTTTAAACTGTTTCGTTTCTCCATTCCTATCACTCCTACAAACCATTTTTTTCTAACAAAGTTTTTTTTTTTTGTTTTTAATTAGAAGCTCATCTTTAATGTATTCTTGAATACTTTTCAATGAAAAAAATAAGTCATAAATTGAACTTATTTTACAGTTCTATTGTTCAAAACAATCATACACAATTTAAAATCAATTTTTCTAAGTCCAATTTATTGCTCAAATCATAGCTCATGAATTTTATGAACTAATCACACGTATTACAAAGTGCTTATTTTTCATTCGTCTGAAATTTCCTCGAACAAACGAAAGACATCTTTGATCTTTTGGTTGAGTCGGCGAAGTGATACAGCTAGAAAACAATGCTGATATATAGATGATAATAAACGCCTTTCATCTTGCAGCGAAATTAACTCTTGATTCTATGGTTTCAAAAACCAAAGAATATTAAAAATCTCTCGCGAAATAACATCCACTCGTGCATACGTGTTAAAGAGAAATCTAACAATAGAAACTAAATGATAAAAGGCGACAAAACAACCGCCGTTTTTTTCTCCTCGTTGGCATAAATATTTAACTACACTATTTATTTTTGTTGATCTACCTACTCGTTGTAACACACGAACGTAATGAGGATTTTTTTCCCTTTCGGATGCGTTAAGATTGCCAAATATGTTGAAGGATGTTGACTATAAAGTACTTAAGATTTTACGTTGACCTACGCCATTGTGTTCAAAATCTGTTAACAATTTACAAATCACTCATCTTTCGGTGAATTTGTGTTCTGATTTTGAAAATATTTTCTTCTCGAATATTGAGCAATCAATCTTGACAAAACATTGAAAAATATCATATCTGAAAAAAGGGGAATATTTTTAGATGCAGTGGTGCCAATTTCTTGGTCACTATTGCACATTTCAAAATGTTGACAGATTTTTGACTGTTTTTCTTAATTTTTTTAAAGGTGGCAAAAATGACCAAAAATTTGACAACATACAGCATTCAAAATGGTCTAATTGATATTTAATATTCGAGAAGAAAAAATAGTTTCTAAACACGGATTTACCCAAAAATAAACGATTCATAAATTTTCAATCGATCAGTAGAACTCAAAAAGTGGTCTTGGATTTTCATGTCATTGGTTTAGGTCTACGTTAGGATCTCAAATACGTACTTACTATTTTTTTGAACTAGGCTATTTTTCCTAAAAACAGGTTACTAGGTAGGTACTATTTGTACGTAGAGTGAAAAAACCGATTTGTACGAAAATGTCTCCTCCTTGAGGGCTCAACTCATTCCTCCAGTGACACCTCTGAAGCCAACATTTTTTCTGAATGACTTTCAGTTCAAAATTAAGGTCTCCACTAAATTTGGTCAAAATGCTTCGACATTTTTTTTTTTGCGATCTTCCTTATTATGTACTCATGTAATAACCTTTAAAACGTCCTTCAGTAGTATCCACTAAAAAAAAGGGTTTGAAAAACGAATATGAAAATCGTTTGAATACTCGCGAGGAAAAAAAAGGCTTTTAAATATTCAATCGAAGTCGAACCAAATATATCACTGGAAATGGCAAATAATTTATTCGTCCAAAGGAAAAAAAAAGGTTAAAATTCTTGAAATATTGTTTTTGAAAATGTAGAAAACACTTTCAGCGACACGGCCTTCCTCGAAAACATCTGTAAAATATTTCATTTCCACGTACTCGTATATTTCGATATCGGTGTTCACTCTCATTTTCATGCATTTATTATCAATCGATTATTTTTTCGCTGAAAAAAAAACCGTTTAAAAATTTTTTATTCGAATTTACACCACGTAGAGGTTTTGCAGCGAAACAAACAGCATTATGATGTCAAAATACGAGTAACTACATCGCGAAACGCGCGTTATTTGAATGCGAGAAAATTCGCAGCGACGAGTATACGACTACATGTTTCCGAATATAATTCCTATTCTGAAAGTCACCATTTTAAAGTAGAAGATATACGCGCGATAATATCCCATATAAATACGCTCCATTAAAATGATGTACACATATACACGCACAGCAAGTATTTTATTAACATATAACTCTTGACAATATGGTTTTCACAACAAACAACCGTTATAAACACCGGGATAAAATATGTGCAAAATAATTTATTGTTTCAGATCGGCGAGGAACACTGTAATTGTTTACAGTGAATTCGCTCGAATGCGGAAAGAAATCATGCATTTTTTCGACGACAAAAATAATAATAATTTTGCGAAATTATGTTCGAAACCGCGATGGTAGTAAAATGATATTTTTGTAACCGCCGAACATCCCTTTTTGGTTACAGAAATTTGATACATTTGCCTGGAGTAATTATTTTGGTTATAATTATCGCGCTATAGCTGTATTAGATATCTATGCTTATTTACGTACATCGTTTTTCCAAATAATAGTACAAGTATGTACAACTTGTAGGTAGGTGGTCATTAAGATCAGAGAATAGAAATATTTCTATTATTGATCAAAATACTCAAACTTACCCGTGTGACAGATACATATACTTGTACATTTATGTACTTATCAAATGACATTTATGATCAAAATTTAATTCACGAGTACAATATTAGATTTTTATATCAAAACGAAAGAACAAATTTATTTTCATCGCATACGACGTGATCTCTTTGCAGCGAGTTGTAAAATGTCCTATATTGAAATACGACTATGAGGCTAATGCAATACTAATTTTCACGTGGTGTAGAAGTTTTTGTACTTGATCAGAGCAGAGGATACTTTCGAGCTAGAAATTCAATAAGTATACCGCAAAATATACTCGGATTTTTCTACCTGCCATCGTTAGTATGTACATATTTGGAACTTTCATCGAGTATACGAAATTTTTGAAGTAAAATTTTGAATTTTTTATTCATCGTTGAATTTACTCGACATACTTACTTAATGAATTTGAAACGAATTCAACATCGCGTTGCTGATCGGATTTTAAAATTGTATATGGATTAGAATTTGCAACGCAGCATAATGATCAAAAAAACGTTTTATGATGGGTTCGCTGATTGTAAAAATTTCTCAGGTTTCTTTGAACATTACGGTTTTTTGTGTTGAAATGTTTTGAGCGCGAGACTCTTGAAAATTTACTACTGAGTGATTTCGATGAATATGCCTCGCCCGTTCTTTGAAAAAGCTTTTGGCTGTGAATTCCGATCATCGAGAAAAACTACGAGCTGTGCTCGAACACCATGTCAAATATGTTCTTTTAACCTTCGCCCGAATACTGTTTCAAATTAAAATCACTCGGTTGGTTTTTAAATAGGCAATGAAAATTTTACGTCAACAATATACCTAGGTTCGTACTCGTAAAACAAAAATCCGTTGGTTTCTCGAATAACACGACAAATAGGATATGAGTTAACTACACGAATCAAATTTTATTGCAGCTGAAGTATAGTTCAAGTTTGTAATCAAGAGTAACATTTTGTTCGGTATGAATAGTTTTCGAACAGGGAAAAGCTAGTAACCGTGACAGCCGAGTCAAGGATAATGTTTAGACAGTTACCGCTTGCGAAGTAAACTGCAAACGAAACATATTGGTTGGATAATGTTGCGACAAATGCAAATCGATTTTTACAAGTCTCTATTTTGTTGATAAGATCTTGGCAAAATGGTTCGTGAAAACAAGAGGAAAAATTATTTTTAAACGGGAAATCCCGCTCATATTCATCATTGATTTTTAGAGAGTTTTTGAAAATTTGCGATAAAAATGATTGTATAGGTACCTACTTAGATTGAAATGTACCCGGTACCTACTGGCTACTACAAAACTACATACTCTAGTTTAAATTCACTATTACTTGCTTGATTTTGGTTAATCTCATACGCTGGAGATGAAAAAATTGAAATAATGGAATTTTAAAAATTGAAGAAAAAAAATGTCATGAATTAGTCCGCGAATTGAATCATCTTATTTCTCTTGGTGTCCTTTCATAGCTTAAAATATCGGAAACTTGACTCCACTCGCCAGGTAGGTAAGATACATTCTGTAAAAAAAAAAAAATGAGGGATCCTTGCTTTTCAGCATAAAATATAAATACTCTCTAGAAGTACGCATATTGGTAACACGAAAAAACAACGCGAGTAAAATGACACAATAACACATTCTTTTACAGTATTGGAATACAATGATTTTCCTAATACTCGAACTTTTGTATAAAATGTAAAAAAAAAAAAGGAAAGAAAATCACCCATAAACAAAGTCCCACCTGTAGAAACAAAAGTACGCGTCAAATTTAACCTTTAAATGTAATATTTATCGTAGCGTTGAACATACGAGCTTAGGCTTTATATTCGCTTCGTGCAAACCTGCTTGTCTTTGAGCTACAAAAAATATACGATTATTTGGATGTTTTCATAAAATTAACCCTTCAGTCAGGCCGAAAAAAAAAACAAAATGACATAACAGAAAATTTCAACAGACATTGGAAAAAGTAACACAAATCAAAAGATCGTGCCTGTACTTATTATGACAATAAATAAAATGTTGATATTCCCACGAGAGATTGTCTAAAAGGATCGAGTAATTTTTCCTATTACCGTAATTTTTTTCTCTTCGCTGAAAATACCATCACATAAGTCAGTGCCTACTTAGTTGGTAAATATAGAGGCGTTGAAGAAATATGACTTCTTTTTTTTTTTTTACTTATTTCTTATTTTCGTTTTTTTTTTTCGCGCGCAGTAACCGAACTATTCCTTTTAAATTTTCATTCGTACAAAGCCGTCAGTAAGTTTTCAAATAAAAAATATGTTTTCACGTAAAGCTGCATATTTTCAAGTCGTAAAAACGTCTTGAAAAAAAAAATACTACTGAACGAAGGATTATCCTCAACGTCAGTTTTTTTTTAATATAGGACTTGGTCGTTTCATTTCAACTAACCTCATAAAAAATGGCATAACTTTCGACAAAACGCACCTTTTACAATTTACCGAATTAAATAACGATCAACCACGTGTACCAACTTCAATTTTTCTAATTTGGCCGCTCAGTTTGCTGTTCGAATATAAAAATACCCGCGCGAAAGATGAAAAAAAAACTTGGTAATTCAAAATGCGCTTTTATACTGAAAGTATATACAACAAACAATCATCTTGTGTACCTCGAGGCAAGTCATGCCTCAAAATTTATTTATTCAAAAACGCTTCAATTTTCTTATCTGAATCGTAGCAACAAGATTGTTCTCAAATTATTTATGTCTTGAATTAAAATTCAACGGGATATAACAATATAGTCGGCAAACTTTTCATAATCTTCATTTCTGTGCATGACTTCTTTTCATCGTATCTACGCTTCGAATTTATATATACCTACGTATAGTTTCGAAAACTTGTTTCCCTATTTCTTCATTCGAGAATTATTTCTTTCGAATGTTTGCAAATTTTGTTACGCAGTCTATCGGTGATAAGTAAGTATGCTGGGAAAAAGTACGATGCCATTGTGACATGGGTAACAATTTTAAATGAGACCTACTTTTTCTCTTTTTACATATCTGCGAGTACTTTTAAAAAAAGGTAAAAACAGTCAACAAATATTTCATCTAATGTATCTATGGCTTCAAGGAAGAGACAGTTTTGAAAAGCAAAAGAAAAAAATTTCGAAGGATTATCATTATAGCAAGGGAACCATATTTTACTACCAAGGTAGGTATTCCAATCAGAAGAAAGATTTTCGAACAGATGAAAAAGATGCAAAAACAAAATTCCAGGTGCTAAAGTTCATTTTTCGACTTTTGGTGAATTTTTGAAAATCTAGTGTTGACTACTACATATGTTTTTTTTTTATCAAGTTTCATTTCGCTCACTCATTTACGGCAAACTAGTTAGGCAAATTTATTAACTTGAGAGCTGTGACTGTAAAGGATAGCCTAAATATGACGCGTATTTACGGCAAACTGGTTAGGCAAATTTATTAACACGAGAGCTGTGTTCGTAATGGGTAGATGCTAGATGATGACATGATGAGTATTTAGTATTTACGATGATTTTATTAATAATTATTGCGCAATTTTATTTACACGCAAGTGTGTGTATTTTATTTATTTTTCAGTAATTTTTTTTCATTTCCATTTTATTTATTTCATTTCATCCAAAGTTATTTAAATTACCTACTTTATCTGAAATTTGGATCAAAAGTGCAAGAAAATCAAAATGTCACCAAATTGGTACAGGAAGCTGAAATTTTATATGTATCGTGTATTGGACGCTACCCTCTCCCCATCCGGATGAAGATCAATTGAAAACGGTTTAAAACCGTTTTGAACCGTTCTGGAGCCTCCAGCCATATTCTGGAATTCCTGAATGTGGCTAGAGGCTTCAAAACTACTTGAAAGTTAGTTGAAACTGAAACGTATTCGGATCAGAATGTTGAAATTGGGTGTAATTTTGTAGACAGAATTCAAAAATCTGCTGGAGACTCCAGAACTGCTCAAAACGGTTCGAAACAGTTTTCAATCGTTCAGGGGAGGGGAAGAGGATCGATTATTGAACATTTTGTCTGGCGATGCAATTTTTACATGTTCTTCCGAGTTTGACTTTGTCTGGTTCAAAACATTTTTTCCTTGACGGATTAAATTGAGAGGGAATTTTAATGATTTCAACTCCATAAAAATTTCCTCCAACGATTGCGGCGGAATCATGATTTGATGTTCGCAAGGATGAGTCAAAATTCAGTTTCTTCCGTTTGACAGATCCTAGAATAAAACTTCTGAGAAAGAGATTTTCTGGCGAAATGTACCTATGTTTGAATTCTCATTCTTCGAATGATTTTGTTAAATAACGAGTTTTAGAACCCCTGACCTGTTGATAATTACGCCGGACTGCCGCTCTAGACGATTTAGAACATCAGTAATGAGTTTTCAGTTCGATCTGAAGAGTGTGATGTGTGATAATGGTGTTGGAGTCAATTACAAATTTTATGGCAACCAGAGTTGAATTTCTTGCGATTCTGAAACAATGAAGAATAAAAGAGCAAAAACTGTTTTTTCATTCGAAATTTAATGGATAAGTAGTTAGTATACCTACGTAAATAATGCGAATAAGGAAACAGAAATGCTCGACCTTTTTAATTCGGCAGAAAGTGCAAGCAAAAAATCCTACTCATGTAAGATAACGACTAAAGAGTAAGTAGGATACTACACGTTTATCAAAAGAACTCGAACGGTTCAAGCATCAACATGTGACATTTTACCAAACGCTTGAAATAGAACAAAGCATTTTTCCCCTACAACTGAAAAATGCTCCACTTGAAAAAGTTAATTTCCATTGCTTTATTTGAAATAAACATTCGTCAGAAGTGTTTTGATAAAAATCGTTTTGCTTTGTTTTTTAACATATTATACGGTATTACATGTAACAGATATTTGCACTCTCGAATCGTTATTCTAATGTAAGCGCAGCTTCCTTTCGCTTTGATGTGATAACATTAAAACATTGCCAAATTATTAATTCTACCTCGTCAAAGAGAATCCGACTGTGAAGTTGGATATTGAAGCGAGACAGCCGTCGAAATGACATTTTCTATTTCTACCAAGAATTGTTTGCAGTGCGAATTACAATGCGGTATCATCATCACCTTACGTCCTCGGCAAAAATATTATCTTTAATTGTTGAACGTTTTATCGAGACTTGACGTTAATTCGTCTACCTCCAGAGAGTAATATTCTTGCTTATTTCTGATTACCTAGCGCGCCTTATCGACGTGTAATCATGTTATCAGCGTCTTTACATTTTCGTATCCGTATCCGACATCCGTGCATAACTTACGTTATAGCTCTGTTCAGTTGTATTTCTCATTCCAGGATATCTATCTATGAGGTAGGTAAGTATCCGATTTCAGTAAACGAGTTTCTTAGTATGTACTCGTTACGCTGAGTTTGTGTAATTTCTGAATGCGTCAGATATGTAATTTTTGGTTAATTTAAATCTTTGGTGTCGAGATTTTCGTACTTGGAGACCTTTGTAATATTTTAGATGATTAGTTGGAAGGCTATTTGAGGTGCAAGTTATAAGCTTCTGAAACACGAGAGCTCCTAAATTTTAATCAAAATTCACGATGAATTCGGTAATAATAAAATGTAAAATTGATTATTTTGTAATTGAAGATGGTGAATTTGAATGTTAGCTTATTTTTTCGATGCGATCTCTTTTGAACATAGTCAAAGTACTCGTATGTATACCAAAAATTCAGAATGATGTGCGAAGCGTGAGCTGAGTTTTAAATATGTACTCACTTATTTTTTAAACAGGATCCCTCACCTCCTAGCTTCAAAAAAATCGAAAAATTTCGAAAATAGGAATGATGTGATTTGTCAATAACTATTAATTTAATGTCACTGAGTTCGAATTATCTATTCATTTTTTTTGCCTCGTTCTCCTGATGTCAGTACTAGAAAAATACCAAAACGTCGAAAATCGCGAAAAGATCATCAGATGTAAATTAAAGTGTCAAATCTTGATTTGCCTGCCAATTTTTCCGTGGGACCTCAAAGGTGAATATTAGATGATGATCAAACTTTGGTCCTTTACCCGAATCGTTGGAATTTTGACAAATTGATAAGATGTAGGTACGGAAAAACTCGAAAAGTTTAGAAAAATATGTTCAATTATTCTACAGGCTTGAACTAATTAGTCTTCTCATTTTATGTATAAATGTGAGCTTTTTGAGTATTCAGCCCTGAAAAAGCGAACATCTAAAATTATTAATCAACTAATTTTTGAAAAGAATGTGTAAATATGACTAAATAAAAACGCAGCTGAGCGGTTAAAATCGTGGAGATCGCACTCTAATTTTTTTAGGATTGTTTACATTGAATAAGGTTTTCTGAGCTTATGTGTATAATCTATTCTGATTTAATAACTTTCTGTGAATTCAAGTGTATATTAATATCATAAGTCGTAAATTTTTTTTAATGAAAATGTTTTACTTACTTGTGTTATGAATCGAAAATACATTCCTTCATAATTTTTTTTCTCTTGGAAGAAGAATGTTTTTATTTTTTCTGCTGATAATACGTATTATTTTTAGCCATTATTAGACAGTTGAAAATCCACTGAGGGAAAAAGTTGTCGGAGAAATCCTCTTAAATCCCTCAGAGAAGAGATAAGAAAACAAAAAAATTGTTGTTTTTCTCATTTGGCAGCTCTGGCGTGGCGTTTTGAAATTTTCGCTCTTACGTCGTTCAGTTGTAGGACTTTGATTTTTTTTTTTTTTCAGCCCGTATATTTTTGTCTCGATCGTGCTTTAATTTTTTTTTTCTGAAATTATTGTTGTATTTAAAAAAAAAAAAATATGCCTTTGGATAGAAGAAACGTCGTATGAATGAACCAAAATAGTGCATCAGTCTATTTTCAATTACGGTTTAATCCTGATATTTTCAATGAGTTGATAGTCAAGAATTTTGATGATGAAGAAAGTATGCGTATAAGTTCGTTCTTAATTTTAAAAACGGTACCTAGTCCATGCTTAATATTTTCAGAAGTGTTTTGTTTTAAAATGTTGTTAAACTTTTTTTTGTTTTAAATTGAAAAAAAGGAAAGGAAAGATGTATCTTTTAAAAAAAAGTAACATTCCACATAGTACAGAAGAAACCATCTACTATGCATAGTATTCCTGTTAAGGTCGAAAAAGTTGATCCTTTTAGATGAGGGGTCAGGTTTTTTGAAAGTAAAGAACAGAGAGAAACATAGGCTTAACGAGTACTTTGAATAAAGGTTGTTTGTACAGAATTTCAGAGATAGTGGTAGTTATAATGATTATTAATCATGCATGACAGTTTAAATTAACCAACATCGTATACTCATTATTAAAACTGTGTTACGTTCCATCTTTTTGGTTTTAGTTTCGATAAAAATGCTGTTTTTTTATGCATTCGTGATTATATTGTTCCTTGGAGTATAACTTTTTTATATTTTTTTACAATGTTGCGCTAATTATGTGGGCGAGGTTTATCGTATATAATATATCGTGTCAATTTTAAACTTATAATGGCGTATAAAAGGAATAAACATGATGTATGAGTGTGCATATGTCGTACATGGCTATGTAAACTTGCAACGTTGAGAAAATATATCGGTTCTGGTTCCCCTTTATGTACAACTTCCAACTAGGACGTGGATCCGAAGAAAAGTGTTTTTTTTTTTTTTTTTTTTTTATTGTAGAAATATTTAGAATTAAATACGAGGTATTCTTCGTCGTTCAATGTACCCCTGGCTTTCTATTTCCAAATTAATATTCAATTAAATTAAACTCACGAATACGTGCTCACAACTGGTAGATAGAGTAAACACTTGAATAATACATAGATAAACATTGTTTCGAAATCTGTCTCGATAGCCATTGCTATCTTATTGAACGTGCTCCAATAAAGATCAAAGTGAAATATAGTGATTTTCTCCATCGAATACTTTACTTAATAAAAGACCATTTACAAAATTGTCTTCTCGTTTCAGTTAAATACGAGTACAAGAGGACGATGATAAAGATAGTATCCATATTGTCGCCATTTTCCCTATAATGGTTCTTGAAATAAAAACGTTGATTTAAAACGTATATCTTTTAATCACCAGTGAGCAGTTTTATCGAAATTGACTCGTTTATCGAGTATCGCAGTGAGATATATTATAATTGGTAGGTAAATATTGACTTCTGAATTACGTTATGTTTCAAAAATTGCGGTATCGACCATTTCATTATTAAAATTTACTTTTATTTTCTTTAAAGAGGTAAAAAGGGATTGAAAAATTTGAACCTCCGAAAGGCTCATCTACGATCCTTTTCTAATGTCATTGTACATAATTTTTTAATCCTTTCAGGGGCTTCTGAAGAATACACAACGTCAAAAATCGTCAAAAGGGCCTAAAAATCTCATTTTTAAGTAAAATTATTGGTTCATTAATTTTGATTATCTATAATAATTATTTATTTCATCGTTTGTCATTTTCGTGAACGAAAACGAGTGGGAAATTCCGTTGATCTTTATAAAAGCTGGATTTGTAAAAATACAAAAAAAATGATGATAATGAATGAACGACTATATACCTACATATTACGGTTACAGAAGCTTAAACTGTGAAATTCATTGTTCTCTAATTAAAGTAGTAGCGAAATAAACAGTCATGTAATCTTTTTATAAGCAGTTACAAAACAATTGTTTTGAATATTATTCTCTATATATGTGGAATTGTTTTATAGATGCTGATGGCAAATGTTGCGATGACCGTAACATTTAAATACATTACGTATATAATTGTTCATAAGTATTGGTATCTAGGTGAAATTATCAGTGAATATATATAGCAAATTAAAACTTTTCACAGAGGCAAAAAGAAATAGTGCAGCAATTTCTTATACTGAGAGTAGTTGATAAAATATTGTAATCGAAACTCGTGTTAGCGGGTAGTGAGCAAATTTGTATAAAAAAATTGTTAGCTTTGTAGCTTTGGAGAGTAAATTATTAACTAGATGAGGACAACAGTAATGTGTAAACAAGATAAAAATAGAATGTTTGTAATTCATTATAAAATCTAAGAAAGTTGAATGAATAGAAAGCACAACATAAAAGACTTGGTAAAAAAAAAAAAGTTGGTTCAGTTTTTACTTTGAGAAAAAAAAATCGTTCGGAAAACATGATACTCTTACAGGCTGTTTTGCACCATCGCATCGTTGCTCGATGAAAATATCCAAGTTGTGTTTTTATTCCAGTGGCATGTAAATTTGGTGGTAAAACGTGACTTAATTTCAAAAAATCAGTTATCTTATTCTTTTTGATTTAAACATCAACAATTTCAAGGTTATCTGTACGTCGCGCTGTTATTTTTTCGAAAATCCTTTCATGTTTTCGTTAGACGTTTTTTATCGGCAGCAGTTTGTTTAAAATTTTAAAAATACTCTTTAAAAAACTTTATCGAGCAACTTACTCTTATATAAGAAGATGAAGAACTGGTGTATTATTATTATTATTTTTTTTTTCGTTAAATCAACTTATGTAAAGATAAAGAAGGAAACAATGTTTACCAAAATGTTATAGTGTATTTAACGAATCATACCAAAGTATCCCAGGAGCCCTACTTCTCGATTATAAAAAGTAGGTAGACGAGGTATAACATTTTGGTATTTTTCTAGAGGCGAATGTTTATATGTAGTAAACACGGTCTATGCAAAATATGTTGTGTACATTTCACATTTTTTCTTGATAGCATAATTAGGCGTCAGTATCTAATTTTTTCAAAAATTGCTATAATGTGATTAGGTTTTTCAAATCTAGCCTATATTCATACCACAAATTTGAATTTTTTGAAGGTTTGAAAACAAATAATGATGGGAAAATTCAATTTGAGTTGATTTCAGACACACAAATGAAAAGTAATTCAATTTTTAACCAAGTGAGTAATTTCTTTCATTTCTTCGCAGCGTTCTGAATCATTTTGAAATTCATACGTTCAGCTAGTTGATTTTTAATAAATTCACGAACTCGTGAGTTGAATTTTACATTACTTTGAGGGGAAACCGGAGACACGGATCTTTGCGAGTAACTTGTCAGGCAGTTTATTTTTGTTCATCGCTTGAATTAATTATTTGAGAATGAAAGAAGTATTCAAGGTTATTAAAGCCCACTTTCAACAAAGTTTCGATGTGAAATTTTGATGAGAATATTATTTTAAGGGCCATTGTTAGAGAGGCGAGAGGACGACGAAGGATAATACCTGACGTTCTCTGTTCTATGTATTTTTCAATTGCCGAGATTCGTTTTTTGAAACTTCAACTCCAACTGAGTAACGATTTGAGTGATTTATCATACTTGAAATTTATAGTATGTTTTTTTTCTTGCTTCGTTCAAAGAGAAACGTGACGAAAATTTACTCAATTATTAAAAAAAGTGGAAAAAAATATTTAAAAATTATTGAAAAATTGCGATTGTTGATTTACTTGTAATGTATCAAAATTTTAAAAATTTGTGAATGTTTTGCATCTTTATTGGCGTTTGATTGATTCCAAATTGATTTGGAAAGAACAGGGTTTATACTTTCAAACTAACTTAGAAAACTAAACTACATATTTGATTCGTTTCCTGGCACAACATTTTGGCACTCAACTCATGATAAAAATTTACTATGCTCATTATCAATCTGTACTCCAGTATGGCTTGTTCATCGGGGGGGGGGGGGGGCGGCGGACTATCACTTAGAACTAATTCATATTCTACAAAAATGGGCAGTTAGGAGCATTGTAGGTAAAAAGAGGGGGGAAAGTACAAAAAACGATTTTCAAAAACTAGAAACTCTGCCAGCTGCCTATTCAAAAACTCGATCAAGTCCAGGAAATTTACTATAAATACAAAGGAATAGGTCCAAATTTAGAGTTTGTGTGAATGAGAGGGGGAGGAAAATTGATAACACCGTTGCTTCCCTACATAGGTACTGACGAGATAGATCGGGTGCTCAGTCTCCGAGGTGTTTGCCAAGGCTGTTTACTGTTCTAAATGAATTTGTCTCTCTGGTATGTTGATAGATTATTTTTTGGTTTACTACTGATGGACTTCACCGATGTGTTCCTTCACAATTTTCAAATTTTCCGATGTTGTAATTATTTTTAGTTTTGTGTATATTCATTTATTTATTTACTTAGTATTTATTTTTGTTTTGTTTGTTTTTCTTTTTTTTCTCCTCCTTCAACTTGTTAAATTTTTTTTCACAATATTTACTGTTTTTGAACAATGTTACCATGGAGGCCCCGTCGCTCGCGTAATTGCGCATTGGGGGGGGGATATTTTGTAATTTTGAAATATTTTTTGGAAATAAATGTATTGATTGATTGAATTTTGCATACCCAAAATGCCATAAATACGTACGTACGTACGTTCGAATGATCATCGATTAAACTCTGTGGAAACGTTTTTAATCGATTCTTCGTTGATGTTCCAAGGGTGAAAACGAACATTTTTGCCTAAACGATTAAAAGTGTACCTCTATGATGAATTTTTATACAACTGTGGAATTTTTAAACGAAAAAATTGTCGAAATAAATTGAAAAGAAGTGTTCCAAAGTGGCATTCTTTATCGTTTACAAGTTATGTTTACAAGGATTCAGCTACCTACGTGCGAAATAATCGAATTCTTTTTTTTCTTTCTTTTTCTTTTCTTTTCTTTTTTCTTTTTTTTTTTTTTTGTAAGTATAAGTATCGATCACCGAAAATGAAATAATGAATGTCGTTTCCAAGTATAAGATTTACTACGAATAAAATTTTTGAAAAAATTAATACGAGCAGGTATCTCGCATGCTAAAAAGATGTAAAACGAATAGCAAATTTATTCATCATGATGATATTTTTATTGGTTGTGGCGGAATAACAAATAGTACTTTTTATAGGAGACGACGCGAGGCGACGCGACGCGACGCGACGTCATCCTCTAAATGTTGGATAATTTATCTTATATAATTGAGAATAAACGTAATGATTTTGACATTTGTAAAGTACATGCTCATATAATATGATATAGAAAGTTCGAGAATCTCGGGTCGGAAGTACCTATAACGGTAATTAACTCGTAGCTTGTTAAGTGGCGCTTTTGATTAAAATTCAATTTCGGGTGGAAATTGAAACGTCGTAAAAGATTTCGGGGGTTAGTTGGAGAGTTTATAAAGTTTAACATTTCCGTGTTCTCGAAGGTTTTGGGAAATTATTTTTCTTATTTTTCATCGGTCACTAATGATTTATGTGAGCGAACGCATTGTATTATCGGCTTGACACGTCTTTAGCTGATTGATGAGGCTATTTTAAAGAATTCCCAAGTATCCGATGCCCGGATCTCGGTAGCGTGATTTAATTAATAATCGAAGAATTACCGCAACCTAAGAGAATTCTCGCGTCTACTAATAGCAAATTAATTCCCATTCTAATTACTACCATTAAACGTGTTTGTTGTGTAGGGTTTGTTTTCTACAAAAGTTCACGTATGATGGATTCTTCTTCTACATATGTGTTTTTTTTTGTCTCTCGGGTTGTAGGTAATATTAACAAAGTAAAGAAAATTTTCAATAATCAAGTCTCGACGTATTTTCAATTTTGCAGAGCGAGTTACTTTATGTACAAGTTGATAGCGTGAAATGAATATAGCTTGTGTTTGACATTTTATTACACTTGGTTCATTCTTCGTTATGGTTTACGGTGAATGTTAGGCCTTCTTAAGGCGTAAATCTTCCAACTTTAACGTCATAAGCATTTAACTTGGGGCGCTTGTTTTAAACGGTTAAAATTTTGTTTAAACATGCTACGTATATTTGATTTTACGAAATTTACCATATTATCTTTGTATTATTCGACGATGTCGTTGGTTGTGTTCTTTTTATCATACGTAATTGTGTTATAAAGAATACTTAGTGGGTTATTTTCATGCGAAATTAACGAACTTTTTTTTTTCATTTACAGATGCTGCTGCAAGCTCATGACGTAGCAGCTCAAGAAATTTACAGTGAAGATGCCATACGTGTTACTCCGCCACCACAGTTACCATATTTAAACGGCGGAGAAGAACTTGGAGCTGATTCGCCAAATGGCGACTGTGATGTAGAGAATGTTACCAGAGTGAGATTGGTTCAATTTCAAAAAAATACCGACGAACCAATGGTAAGTAAAACTTAATCAAACTTAAACGTATTATTATTAAAATTATTCAAGTCCCGCTGTAGTGTTTCGTTAATGGATCCAAATAATTTGTCTGGTAAATTGGTAATGCAACAACCTGAAGTACATATTAGCATTTAAGTAGGTTTGTGAGCTCTTAGAATTTACAGAGAATTGTATGCAAATTCCTTAATAATATTTTAAGAAGAATCAAGGAGCTGGATAAGTGATTTAAAACCCCCGATTAAAATGTCAGCCTTCTTGTGAATTTTTCAATGTGAAATCAAAACTTTTCATAATTATGGTTAAGAGTTGGAAATTACTCTTCAAAAATTTGAAAAAATTGTAGTGAAGACACTTCTAACTTTCTTATTTTTCAATAAATTGACTTTTAAAATAGGATCTCAGCAACCCTGGAGGTACAAGAATTCCCTCTCCCGCCAATTTTGATCAAAATTTTGAAAAATATGAGGCGCTGAGTTCAAATATCAATTTATTTTACCGACTTTTCTTAAGAAAAGTGGAGTACTGTATTTGTTGCGATGGTGGAAGTTGGGTCGGGGAGTGACTTTTCTTTACGTTTTGAGGGTCTGGGATCACGATACGACCATTCCCGAAAATTCAGGTTTCCTTATATAAGGTTTATATATATAGGTATTAGTATCCAGACATGTCAACTATTGAATGGGTTAATTTTACTATACAAGTGGACTGACCAACTTGTCAACTATAGTTGACAAGTCATGGGTTAATTTTACTATACAAGTCAACTATGAGTTTTCAGAAACTTCCACCAGAGCGCGCATGGCTTAGAAATCAAGGCGCGAGGACAAACGCAGGGTCTACAGTCAATTTGTAGTGAGTAGAATGTGATGTGCTGGTGGAGATGTATGCAAATACATCGATCCTGAGTGTACAGGACAACAAATTTGACTTGAAATTTTTCAGTATTTTATTGGCCTATGGAAAATTTGAAAACATCAAAATTTTTTATGCTGTTTAAGCTTTCTTTTGGTGTCTTAACTTTCTCAAAATTCAAATTACTTAGACTCCATTTTCAAAAATTTTCTTCAAAATTTAGCCTAAAAATCTGATTACTTTTTTCAAAACATAGATTTTTTTAATATTAGACTGAATCTGCAAATAAAATTTTAATAAGTGATTTAGAACAGAAATTATACCAATTTTAAAATTTTGTTCACTTTTCTGCATATATGCCAAGTATAGTTGACATGTCTGGTCACAAGCAAATATATATGTATATATACAGGCTTGCTACAGCTTATACAGGCCCGTTTCTGGAAATGACGTCGACTATCCGAGACCCGACGAGACGTTCCGAGGCCCGTTAGCGGGTCTCGGAACGTTTTCCTATTAAAAACTATATTTTCATGATGTACACACTTCAGGGATGCCATTGACAAATTTTTGTCTGGGACTCACAAAGTAGGTATCATACCTACAGTATATACAGCATACCTTACTTCACCCCACACAGAAACTTCATACTCGCGTCATTCCAGTAAAAATCACTCTTTGGAGATCGCACCAACGGCTCTAGACCAGGCTTGATAGCCGCTAGCAAGGCGCATGCGCGAACGAATTTACCAGGCACTCTTTAAAATTTTTCTAAGTGTCAAAGACGCAGGCCTCGGATCGTCAGTACGATGTACCGGGTCTCGGATAGTAAGCAAGTTCCATATACATATATATATAAGTTTTTTTTGGTTTTTTCGATATAACTCAAAAGCTGTAAACTTTTGGATCGTGGTGATAATTTTGGTTTGTAGGGACGGTAAAGGCCTAGTTGTATGCAAAGTTTCATCAAAATTGGTTCAGCCGTTTTCTAGATATTGAATTTTGAAAAATTGTGAAAAAAAAGTTTAAAGTTCAATAACCTCGAAAACTTTGAACTTTTGGAGCATGATGGTTATGTCAAAAAATCGGGCTTGTAACATAGTTATAAGATTATAAATTTGATCAAAATCGGTTCAGCCGTTCCTGAGAAATTTCATTTTTAATGAATTTTGTGCAAAGTCACCCTGCAAATTTTGTCGCTCGATAAACGCTGAAGCTGCGAACTTTTGAAACATGCTGATGATGACAAAATGTTAGGCAAGTATCCAACGGGTGAAAATTTAAATTTCATCAAAATCGGTTAAGCTGTTCTTGAGTAATTAATTTTTAAAGTTGATGATTTTTTCAATGTGCCATTTTACCAAATAAAATTATCGATTTTCGTATTATTTCGAAATTCGAATATTCGCGGATGAATTTTTGGAAATTCGAGTTCGACAAAAAATCGAGGATATTTTTATTGATACAATGTACGTTTAAACGATACGTTTATCGATCAATTTCACGAAAATAGAAATGAAAATTTATCGAATTTCTTATTTCAAATAGGTAGTCAACATGTATACCTTTTAAAATTGCATTTTGGAAAAGTACAACGGTGGACCTGTGGCGAAGGAGTTGGCTTGGTGAGCGGGTGGTACACGGTTCAAATCTTACCCCAGGAGCAAATTTTTTAAAAATTTTTTTTAACGATTTTTGACAGAAAATGTTGGAATTTATCGATTTTTTTATTTCGAATGTACGCGGATCAATTTTGGACTCGATAATTACTCGATATATTCGCGAATAATTAACCAAAAATTAATTAAATGGATTTTTGACAGAAAATGTTGAAATTTATCGATTTTCTTATTTCGAATTCGTTCCTGTATAATTTACCAAAAATTAATCGAATAATTCGATTCGTTCGCGAATGATTCATGAAAAATTAATACATGAATGATTCATTGGCAATTGATTAACAGACCCGTCAATTCGTTCGTGAACAATTCAACGAAAATAAATTGAATAAATCGAGTCGTTCGCGAATGATTCACGAAAAATAATTCAATGAATCGAGTCATTCGCGACTAATTTATCAACTATATTCTTTCGCGAATGATTTACTAACAATTGATAAATTCGTTCGTGAATGATTTACCAAAAATTAATCATATGAATTGATTCGTTCGCGAATAATTCACAAAAAATAATTCAATTCGTTCGTGAATGATTCACCAAAAATGGAGTGAATGAATCGATTCGTTCGCGAACGAGTCACTTATACGAATCTATTCGTTCGCGAATGATACATTAAAAATTGAGTGAATGAATCGATTCGTTCGTGAACGAGTCACTCATACGAATCAATTCGTTCGCGAATGATTCATCAAAAATTGAGTAAATGAATCGATTCGTTCGCGAACGAGTCACTTATACGAATCAATTCGTTCGCGAATGATTCAGTAACTATTGATTAACTCGTTCGCGAGTGATTCACCTAGAAATGAATCAATTTGTTCAATCCCCGATCGTTTGTAAATGATTCTATTCGATTGTAAACAAATCAATTGCTGTACAAGTGTTTAAAAAAAAAACGAATCAATTCGTTTGTAAAATATTTTTATTTAGAGAAAAGTCGGTATTCTCACGCTTAATGCGTGAGTGTTTTTTTTTCCCTCGAACCCTTCTAAATTTTCCCCTCCCGTTGAAGCTCGTAAACATGGTCAGCTTACACGACTTTTTTTCAATTCAAAAAACAAAATAATCACAACTTTTATTTTGGGAAGGAGGGGGAAAGTCAAATATTTTATCCTACCTTTTTTGGCAGGAGAAAATGTCTTTCAAATCATGCTAAAATGCATACTGATTGAAACAGTGATTGTCTCAAACACAGGTCTTAACTTGGGTCTGAACACACCCACTGATTGAAAGAGTGTCTGTTTCAAACGCAGGTCCTAACTTGGGTCTGAACACACCCTTTGATTGAAACGGCGTCTGTCTCAAACACTGATCCTAACTTGGGTCTGAAAACACCCACTGAATGAAATGGTGTCTGTCTCAACCACAGATCCATACTTGGGTCTGAAAACACCCACTGATTGAAATGGTGTCGGTCTCTGTGTCTTTTGAGATGACTTTGGGAAAGGAGGTTTGAATTAAAATACTTCTTTGAGTCGTATGTATGTACCTATTTTACCTTCTTCCCCTCTGGGTCTCTTAAATTTCAAACTCGAATTATGAAGCTTTTATATTTTCATTAAATAGGCTAATGCAATTTCAAGTACATATCTGTCCTTTCAATTCTTAAAGTTAGCGAACCAATTTACATTTGTTTTGGTAAATGTAATTTTACTCGGCGCTGTATTTCTAGGCAAATTATTCAGGACCATCAACAAGGTAGCCAGTGCATAATATAAGTCATTACCAGGGCTCGGATTTTTATGCTGGAGCATATTTTTTGTATGCATAGAGGATAGGGAATTTTTCAATTATCTCCACGATTCATGAAATTTCAAGTAAAATGAGCCTAATTCGTTAGAGCATATTTTGGCATATTTCACCATAAAAGCATATAAAAGCATATTTTGTCATTTTTTAGGGAATATTTTGCGTTTTTAGAGCATATTTTACGTTTTTAGCAGTTTTTAGGGAATATTTTGATCAATTTCAAATTTTTGCTTCAAATTAGCATTTGGCTATTTGTCATTTTCCCCCGCAAAATTTGTGAAACTGGCAGTAGCTCTCTTGTACCTACTTATTTTTTTTTGTTCATTTTATTTGTTTTTTATTCCTTTAATAATGGGATTAGAATTACCTTTTCGTGATTTTAAAATGCTCTGTTTTGCATTTTTGTTCGTGAATTCTTGGTATTGTACAACAATATTAGTAAAATCGTATAAGAATTAATTTTTCCTGTAAAACAATGCCCATATCGTTAGGGAATATTTTTACTTTTTAGAGCATATTTTGCAATTTTTAGGGAATATTTAAGCGCATATTTTGGGTTTTTTAGGGAAAGAATATCCGAGCCATGGTCATTACATTATGCTACGAATATTATGTCACGCCATGCATACTTTTTGCAACGACTTTTACCTAAATAAAATTGATGGAGGTAGTCATTCTGTGCATTTATTGATAACGAAATTTTTACCTATTCATGAAAATTCAGCTATCAAATCAAAATTTAATTTGAACTATTATATTACATTGCAAAGTTTTTGGTTCGCAAAAAATTCGAGATCAGCAAGTTACTCAAAACGTAGGTAAGTAAGATACGATAACTAAAAGTTGAAAGCAGAGTTGGCAATATTCGTCATTAATGTCATTAGCATTTTGATTTGATTTCAAATGGAAATAATTGCGGTTATATCATAATAAATTTTTTTGGTGGAGATGTAAAGGGAATTGCTGAAACGAAACTAAGGTATAAACCAAAAAATAACGCACGAAATGACTACCTATGCTACTGTGAAGGCTATCAAATGATGTTCCCAAAAGGTTTGCGAAATATGACGAATTTGAGAGGGTAAGCTTGAGCTACTAAAAGGTAAACTGGCGTCGTTGTTGTTGCATTATCAAGAGACTCCTGCTATAAAAAAATATCGAATACCTATACACTATACAGTCCCTTTGTTTTCGAAAAAAGTAAAAGTAACCTTAATAGATATTACTTGCAAAAAGATTTAGGGTCATTCTATGCCAAATCAGCCAAAATTTGTACGAAGGGTCGTCGATTTTTTTCATATTTTGCATGTAGGTAGAGGTCATAAAAAGATGAGAAATGAGGCAAACCGGAGGTCGCAACGATTTTTCGAAAAAAATCTATGCCCCTTCGTGCAAATTTTGACTGATTTGGTATGAAATGGTCTTGTAATGGAACTGGTGCAAGTGATCAGATTTTTGATGAACCTTTTTTTTTCTGCTTGCAGGGAATTACTTTAAAAATGACTGAAGACAATAAGTGTTTAGTAGCAAGGATAATGCATGGTGGCATGATCCATAGACAAGCAACTTTGCATGTAGGTGATGAAATCAAAGAAATTAATGGTATTCCAGTTGCTAATCAATCCGTCAGCGCACTGCAAAAAATTCTGGTGAGTTGAATTTATATTATATTGGTATTCTACATAATGTTGATTTTTCGAAGAAAATGAAAAAACACTATACGTGGACCGTACTGAAATACAGTGATTCCAGTAACTGGTGATTTCCTCAGTGAATTCAGTCGTAATTTCTTTAATCTGAAATAGATAATTTAATTATCATACAAAAAAAAATACGCAACGACGAGTCAGCAACTCTACATCTTTTTTTTTTGCCACCTACGTTATTACACGAGGTAAAGGATAAACCACCTACATTTACAAAACTTCGAAATAGCGTAAATACCTACTTCGCCGTTGAAATAGCATTTTGTTAGTAATGCGATGTGATATTTAGGTTTAAAACGTCTTTTTTCTTTCTCTATCTCTCTCTCTTTTTCTCGATTGGGAACTAAGCCGATGGAAATTTTTACGCGTTGATGTGGACCAGGCAGTGACGTAGTCGCGAGTTGAAAATCGTTTGAATCTTTCTCTTGGCGAAGTAGAATGGCTGAAAAATAATTGATTTTTGTATAGTTTTTATAACTGTACTGTGTCAGGAACCTTTAGGATCGAACATGATGTGGAAAAAATTCGTCGAATTAGACTTGGCTGCTTTCGTTCTAAATTTTTTTTTCACCTCTCTTAATAAATATAACACCTACGCGAGTTTGAATAAATACGTGGGCAGTTTTTATAATTCGAGCGAAGAACAAAGTTCGTCGAATTATTTCATTTTGTTTTTCAGTCTTTTGAAATAAAAAGTTAATCTTAAAATGAATAAATCTGCTAGTTTCACATTTTATGCCAAGAAAACTCTTCGAAGAATTGTACTTGAATGGTTTTTTTTCTCTGTACGATTTGCGAAGTGTTTTTGCGTTATTAGTGTTGAATTTTGTCAGGTATTTGGTGAGGTATAGAAATGAACGTTTTTTTTTGTTTTTTTTTACTAGTCCTCGAGAATAACTTTTTTTTCCTTGCGAAATTAAGCGACGAAAAATATGAAATTTTGAATTATTATAACAACTTGATAAGTAGTTGACTAGTTACTGCTTACTTTTATTTTTTCCCTGGATGGAGTAAACTTTTAGGTATCAAAATTCGTTCTCATTTTTCATCGAATGTTTGACATGTTTTAGTGTTTCTCATCGTGTTTTAAATGATGTTGTTTTTTAAAGAAAAATTTACCCAGCACAGTGAGACTAATTTCAAGTATCAGAATGGGAGTGATTTTTCTTTTCATTTTGAAACTCCTGAATTACTTGTAAGATGTCAGATTTAATAAGCGTAGGTATACTTACTTGAAACATCTTCGTACAAATTATTAAAAACTAAGAATAAGATGGATTATTTTTGAAATTGAATGAATAATTGGAAATTTTTATTGAAAAATATGTTGGTGGGTAGTTTCATAGTGATAATAAAATCGTTTGATTGCATTTAAAATTAGACAAAACCTTCTTCAAAGAAAAATTGTATCGAATATGAAACAAATCAAAATCATTTCATTTTTCAAATGATAACCTACTCGTATTACTCGTACGTTTCTTTATTTTTTGAATTTTGTTAACACGAAGATAAGTACCCCCCTTCACCCGAGAGTTGTCAGTTTAGCCCAATATTCCAGTAGGTAGTTCTTATACCTACCCATCCAGTGGTGGAAACCGATGGAAACTCATGAAAGACTTCAACGCCCATTATCTACTTAGTGAAAAACTGATCGAATTCAAGTGGAATTATGAGAAAATTAAAACTGTCCTAAAAACAGTTCGCCTGTTTTTTTAACGATTGCTCTTGATAAAATTGATTCTTCATTCGCGTTCGCGAGGATTTATATTTAATTTGAAATACGATACGAGGGTAAATGGTGAAAAATAAGGATGAAAATTTACCACGGTTACAGGTACCTGAAAATAGGTACCTTCGAAAACTCGGAAAATATTCCCTATAAAACTACACGATTGATTTTCGACAACTTGAATTTTCATTCCTGACAGGAGAATTAATTTTTAAAATGACGTTTCCAGAAATTCTATTCCGGCAAACTGCGTCGATCGCTTGAAAATATTTATAATAAACAGTTTTTGAAACGAAAAAAAGAACAAACAAATAAAAAAAACATTGTTATTGAAATGGATTTTGTAAAGTTTTTTTTTTCATTTTCCTATTTTCACCAAATATCACAACAGCAACGAAATTTTGCTAATTTTCAACGTTACGTATATTTTCTGTAGTCCCCAAAGCAATGGATGTGTTTTGGTTGCGAAGTATAACGAATTTGTATAAAATAAGAGCATGCATTTGTGATTCTGGCGAGTCAATTCGTTACAGTTAACATTGGAATAATTCACCAAACAGGCTCAGCAGTTCGAACGAGCATTTTATTCAATTATTTATCGCGCAATCTGCAGACGGATAGATATATGTCTTATAGGTACCTCTACCTACGTTTAATGTTACTAATTTCGAGGTTTTCAGCATGATAAAAACTTTCGCAATTTGATGAACTATTTCAAGCAGTATAATGCTATAATGAAAATAACTTTGGTATGAGATTGTTTCATTGTGTTAGGATGGGATAATGGAATATTACAATTTACATGTTCAATTGGAATCCTTTATGTGTATAGTTCGTATGTGATCTACCAAACGTTTACTAAATTGATTCCAGCTTACGTATTTACCATCACTAAGCGATTAAATAACCAAAAAAAAAATTGCGTTTTTAAATATAGTTTTGCTAAACTAAAAAGTGAAAAAAGTGCAAAATATTTACGTAGGTAGATACACGAATTTAGGTATTCAAACACTTGAAAGAGATGATAGTAAACGTTGTACACAATATTAAATTATTTCATTGTCGTTGAAAAGGACTAAGGGTATTTTTGGCGAACGTTTCGAATTTTCGAATATTATCAAATCTATTAAGTCTATGCGTTGGCAAACTGGCTAGAATTAACTTTCCGGACTTTACCGTCTGAAATCGAAAAGAAAGGAAAATGGCGAGAAAAAAGGTGGAAAAAAAAATAAAGAACAGCAAACCGAAAACGTAAAGTGTAAAAGAGCTGCTAAACACATTTGATCGCAGCTGTTGATAATGAGTATTTTATGTCAACGGAGATGTAATTTCGGCAAACCGTCGTGAAATTAAAGAAGAGAAAAAAAAGCTCAAGGCTTTTCGGCAAAAGTTTTTTTTTTTGTTTGGTTCGGTTCGGTTCACAATGAAAATTGTATACATTGTTTGGTCAAATACGACATTAACTTGGTGACATATTGGTTCAAGTTGAGATACTAAGCGAATATTCACCTTGGAAATGATTTTTATTACAAACGCTATTATCATTTCTGCTTCTTGTATTCCATTTCATCTAATTTAATAAGCGTGTTAGAAACTTTATTTGTGATAAACTTTTTCTAAAATTATACGTAGGCAATTCTGCTTGATATTATCGATTTTGTATTTGTTTACAGAGGGAAGCCCGTGGATCTGTTACTTTTAAAATTGTACCATCGTATAGAAGCGCTCCTCCTCCTTGTGAGGTACAAGTAAGCCATTTTGAAATATTTTTTTACATGCTTATCGTTCACACTAACTCATAATTTTTTCTTTATCAACGTATTTTTGAGCAAAAGCGAAAGAATTAACAAACTTACAAATTTGAATCACGCGCCAAAAAGTATACTTACTTACCTACTAAATTTACGATATTTGATCAAGCAAAGGAATTCTCTTAGCAATAAGTTATTTTCTTAACTAGGTAAGGCGAAGTCATATCGAAAGAATTGTTTCACTCGTGTTGGTGTATAATTGAAAGTATCCTGAGGTTTTTCTAGAAAATGGTGTAATATCGTCGCGTTGAATCAGCTCATTTATTTTATTCTCGTTTAAAAAGCCAAGCCAGGTGCACTGTTTTAACAGGATTTCTCGATTATTAACGAGTTTTCATATTGGTTTCCGTTTTCACTCCGATCGTTACAGGTAAATTTTGACGAATGGCGATTTAAATCAAAAATTTCCCGCCGTTGTTTTCTCTCACTCTCTTAAAGTTTTTTTCCTTGTTATTTTGGGCGTTATTTCTAATTTCAACCTCGAGCTCGAATGATAGAAGCAGTTTTAATGGCGAAAAACAAGGCGAAAAATTTTAATTTATGGCACCTGGTGCGTTAAATGTGTCAAAAATGACTTGCGAGGAGTTGGCTTTTTATTAACGTAACGTATCAAACGAATGCGACCAAATTCGTTAATAATTATACGATTTTCGAAGTCGATGTGGGTTTTGCTCCACTTTACCTACGAATACCTAACCCTTTTTTATATATTTGTTGAAAAGTAAATGATACGACGCGACGACGAAGTAGATTGGATAATCAAAACCTTTTCGTTTATCGTCTTTCAGTTTTACCAAACGTTTGCGTTTGTCTTTGTAGAATGTAGTTCTTGATATTTACCTACCTTCATATGTTTGATTTATCGATTTAATTTGATTTTTCCCCTTTACCGAGTGTAGCCCAATATTAACGCATTTTTTTGAAAACCGGACGGATTCAATTTCAGCTTGTTGATTGGATTAAAATTGCACTTGCGGATACCTACCGTTACGATTTTGAATATTTTTTTTTTTTTAGTGTGGAGAAAACCAGAAAAATTTATTGTTATGAAATGACCGTAAAAATTTAATATTCGTCAAACTTTTAAAAATTTTACTCTTTGGAGTGAACTGAAAGTTGGCTAAAGTACTCGTAAATTCGAAAAATCATGAATATTTTCAGTTTGAAATGTCAACCATGCTTTTCATGTGCTACGTGGTGGTAAAATTATTAACAATTATTAGGCTGCTGATAAAAATTTTACACGTTCTTGTTAGGTATTGATTTTCACTTCGAGAAATTACGAAAACAAGAAAAATTGAACGATAAAAAAATTCAAAACCTATATTAAAGGCAATAAAAAAAGTTTTTCTAAACCTTGTAATAAATTCAAGGCAGGTACCTATAGAATTTTTGTTACAATTTAGAAGACACCGAGTTGGGTTTAAAAAAAAATTGTTGTACATTTTTTTGGCATATGATTAAAATTAAGGCTTAAAAGTGGGCGAAGAGTTGATGGAACATGATTGATTGAGAGAAGAAAGAGCAGGCAAGCTAAGTAGAGGTATAATTTTCTCCTGTTCTGCAATTGATGAGAATAACTGTGCTAGGAAAAATTTTCCTCTAATTTTGTGATAACATGATTGAGAAGAACGAATTTTCAAAACGCGAATTCACCCAAAAGTAAGCAATTCGCAAATTTTCACAGCAACAGAATTTTCCATGATTTTTAAAGGAAAGCCATTGCAAAGTATGAGATATTAATTATTAATTACTAAATTCCGCACCCATTTATGAAATAATATGCACATGCTTACCTAAATAAAAACTGCATTATAGACATATCTACGTAAATGTGCTGTGTGATGTAAATATGATTAATATAAGAAAAATCTTCGCCCTTCTTTTCAAAAAAATACAGAAAAGAATAAAAGAGAGATGTTATAAATGTAGCAGTTTTTTTTATGTAACTCTACAAGCGGTGTTATTTGCAACGAATATGAAAAAGAATGGAATAAAATACCAACTTGATACGCATTCAACTTCGGTGTGTGTCATTTCGCTAGAACTAAATTATGGGTAAACGTTAAGCGTTTGATGAACATAAATGGAATGTATAAAGGGTAACATATTTTCATAACACGTGAACGAGAAATTTGTGTAGAGTAGTACGTAGTCTATGTGCAAATGTTTGGAAAGCACTGCTCCATTTCTGGTATGCTTTTTGACGCGTGTCTCATTTTTATCAAGTGTTAGAGTATATTTTGTCCAAGAATACGTAGGTAATGCTGAAGCTGGTACCGGGTGGACGATAAATACCTAAACACCAGTAACACAACCCAGAAAAAATTCTATTCGTGCTTCCACAAACAAAATGCTTAAATACGTTTTTAAAAACTGATACTATAGAGACGAATATTTTTTCACATGATAACTCATAAGCTTAAATTTGGTAATACAAATTTTCAAAATGACTTTTCTGCCTTTTAATTAGCCGTGTAATTATTTTAATGAAAATTGGAAATTCTGAATATTTCTGTGTTAAAATTTTTTTTGCGCACTTGCGGCAATGCTCTCCAGGTATTTATCGTTCACTCGGTACCTAGAATATAAGTCGAAAAATAACCACCTGTGATATCGGAGTTGATATAAGTACATGAATACAATATACATTCTACACTATTATGTATATTTTACTAGAGAAATATGTATAGAATTTATTTTATGTGAGCGCACACATCGCTTTTTTAATCTACCGGTGTGTAACTTTAATTTATCCTTCACGTTTGCAGTTGTTCAGGATTAAACCTGTACCTGTTATAGTAAGTGATCTTAATGTATGCGTAAAATGCATATAACTTCTTACTATTTTTATTCTTTTTTAGTAGAGTTGAAATTTCTTTGAAGGCTTATTTTTCTTATCTTGAAATACTTAGACACATAGTTGCTTACATTTTTTGTTTGGTATATTCACATTGGCCTAAGTTTTGCTTAGTTGAAACTTTTCACCTCTCTCCTAAGAAAATCGTGCCGGAAGCCTATTCAAGAAAAAACTTCCTGCAGTATTCAAGCTGTTTTGCTCTCCCAGTATAATAGTCCCCTGGTCCTCATTGTTGAAAAAATTTTTTAAAATGGAATAAATCAAAATCGGTGACATCCCCCCCCCCCCCGAAAATTATTTTTTTTATGACGAGATTTTTTCTCAATAATCCACTTTTCATGGAAAAACTTTCTTCGATTCCCAATAAATGTTGACCTTCCGTACATAAAGCCCCTAAAGTTGGAAAAAATAAAATGAATAAAAGAAACATTGAAGTCTGTGGGACATTTTTACCAATTTTATATTTTTGGTCAAAACCCATCTAAATAATGGATCTTACAGAAAACCTCCCTCGGTCCTCTCAAACAAAGTTGCTTCCTTTGTGTAGAGGTCCCCAAAATTGGAAAAATCAAAAAGAGTAAAGTTGTTATTTTTTTTTCAAATCTCAATCTCAGTGTCAGAATCAGAATTCTTTTAAATAAGTCCATTTTCGATAAGAAAAAAACCTTCCTAGGTTGGCTGCCGAAGCAATGGAAGAATGTAAAACGTAGTTTCGCACAATCACCATTATTTTTAAAATATTAATTGTATTCCGAGAACATTCAACTATAGCAATCAGTAAACATTCTCCACATATGGGATCTTTCTAAAGCATCGACGATTATAAACTGTAGGATACAATTCAATTTTGTTATTTCGAGTATTTTTCCGATGCTATATCGAGGAAAAAAGGTATTATCGTGGCTAATTGTTTACCATTACAAGGTTTCATTTCAGTGGTCTTTTTTGCCTCGAACGAGTAATTATTTTGCGTTGAATAGGTTTTGGAATGTGTTTTACGAGTTTTCATGCGAGTTTTATATTTTTATAGGCGCGTCGTACGTGATATGGTCTTTTTTTTTTTTTCTATTCGAGCATTTTCTCGTGGTAATATTTTAAGCATTAGTGGATCATTTTTAATGAAAACGAGCGTTTTGTTTTCTCGCCGTAACATTGTTAGTGTGTTAGTATGTCTGCGTCTGCGGATTTTTACATTCCATTAAGATTTAGGCTGGATAACGTTTTAAATGTTTCCATCGTCGAGATTGCAGATTCCACGACATTACACGGTGTTTCGGAAGTAATAAGGAACGTACTTTAACGTACTAATAAGTTACTATTTTCTCACTAATGAAATACGTGATTTGTCTGCTTTTTGTATGACGAGGGCTTAATAAATTTTTGAAATTTTGAAACATGTTTGCCGGAAAAGGTATGATATTATAAAAAGCAAATCATTTTAAAATTCGTAATTGTTCTCCTTTTTCTGTGATTTTTTAATTAGACTGGCGACGTTTAAAGAAAATCAATGGACTACTAACATCATACATGAAAAAAAAATACTACCAGTGAAGTCTAATTAGCTTTTGAGGGAAGTATTTGCTATGAAAAATAAAAATAAAACTTTTGAGCTTTCAAGAGAATTATTCGAAGAACTACCTATATAAAGCCTACGGGGGAGGGAGACTGACTGGTCTTCATTGATCAGAAATTTAAGGTTCAATCATTTTTAAATTTATTTTTATTCATATTTTTTGTGAAATATTTGCTTCGCTCAGAAAATCAATTTCCCCCTGAAAAATTCAATCTGCGGAAAAACCCTGGATACATAGTGAAATTTCTTTGCCATTTTTTTCTGTTATTAGATTTTTTAAAAATCCTCTTAGAGAGTCACCTATTCATGGGCCTCCTGAGGAATTCGAAAGGATGTGTGAGAGATTGAGAAAAAATGGAAGGAAATCACTTGAGTAATGATTAGGTAGACGCTCCTTGTAATCGAAAACTCGGTCTTTGAAAGATTGTTTTCTTACGAGGCTAAAGAAGTTTCTTTTCTTGCGAAACATACTGTATGCAATGGCAGTGTTTTCTTTTAATAACGTTGTGTGTGGCTTATTACTTGAATGTATGCGAAGATGTATTAATTTTGCTTAGTTTCGATTAAGTTTAACATCCAAGTTGTGGATGTATTTAACGGCCGCTTGATAAATTTCATTTTCGAGTTCCTACGTCGAAATATCATTCAAGTATATTTAAAAGATGTACCTACCTAATTTAAATGTTACAGATTATTACTTAGTATAACTTATTGAATTTTTAAATTGATTTTTTCTCTCGTTTCATTCAATTTAAATTAATTTCCAACTAAGCTCGTTGAATTATAAGACTGTCATTTCGAAGCTACTTTTTTTTAAATTATGAAAACTGAAGTTTTTATGTAGGTATCTACCTTCACATAATTGAAATGACTTTAAAGTGAAATTGTCACCTTTGCCACAAACAAAATTACGCGGTTCAATTTCTCAAGGCTTGTTTAAAATCAACGATCATAAAGCAAGGTAGCTACGCTCGAGAAAGAAAATATTTGTAGAAATTTTAACGGACGATTGTTGAGTCTAAATATTTAGTCATCTCGTGTAAGACATTTCAAAATAATTCACTGTTGCCAAGGTTTAATCCGTTAAGTGTGTAGAGAAAGTTATCGTATTAGTAAGTAAATCCTGTCTAAAATGTTTACCTCGCTTAAAAAGATTTCTGTTACACTATTTGCCGGAGAATAGTTTTGGCCATCTTTGTTTTTCTTCTGAGTGACACTTTTCAGAAGGAAAAATAAACGGTGCATTCTGCTACAATCGCTTTCAAAAAAAAAAGAATTAAATTAAACTCTTCTCGTGAAACATCATTGCTGTGAAAAAATGCTAGCTATTTGAATACAAATCCTTTGAAAATTACCCAGTGCTCGTTTTCGACGACGGGTGATGATTTTTTTTTGCGTATTTAAAGACGAGATTTTCTTATCGTCAGATATTGGGAACATCGTCTAAATTTATTGCCAAACTACTTCAAAAAATATTACAGAACTCGAGTTCTTCAACTGGACCCTGGCCTCAACTTTTTTTTTACGACTAATTTTTAAAATTTACCTACTTTTTATCATGAAAAAGAAAGGAGTTGTAAGGCCTTCTTGAAATACTGGAGCAGGTCTCTTAGGTTTAGAATTCATGATCGTGATGAAAACTCAAAAATTGTGTACTTTTTGCTCGTTCTTATTTCAAGGAATTGATGAACAATGGAAGTAGCATTATTTTTATTCATAAAAGTTTCAAAGATTTAATTAAAATTTCATTAGATAGGTGACTTTTCTATTCAAAGATATTTTCTGTATTTTCTTTCGACTTTTATTTGACTTATGGCAACATCTATCGTCGTATGTTTGGATAGAAAAATGTAGCACATTCATGTTATTACATGAGATCTAGTCTTGTGGAGCAAAATGTACGCTAATGCGAGTTTAAAATTGAGTTGTATTGACCTGCATACTAATTTCAAAAGAAAGAAAGAAACAGTACTATTCGAAGAAGTGGGAAAACATGAGTTAGTCATAGAAAGTATCCGAACACGTGAACAATTGCTGGTATTTTTGGCGCAATCGCTCGAAATTCTATTTCTGTGTGCAATGTGCATGTTTAACATTTGATTGAAAACATATTTGAAGTACAGTGTGTTCTGTAACAGGTGTCGAATAATTCGCTTAGTAATACAGCAACCGAAACTACACAAGCGTGAATCGGTTTGCCTACCATAAAAGTTGAAGAGACAAAGTCACTGGATGCTAAGTATTGATTCTTTATGGGCGCATTACTCCTTCAATATTTCAGATACGTAGTTTGAATTTGATTACACCATAATGCAGTACTTTGAAAGGATCAGAAAAATATTGTCTTGAATTGTAGTCCAACTTCAAAATTGAAGGAGTTATCCTATGATTCGTCAAGTAGTGCGGTTCCTTCATTTTTTTTTTTTTTTTGTCAGACTCATAGGTACTTACTATTAGACAATTTGAGATAACCGAAGCTAATCCACTCTTCTCATCCCCTTTCTTTAAAAATAGGACTGTATAATTCTGGAAAATCTTGGAAAAATCATTTTTGAAAAAAAAAAAAAAAATAGCAACCCTGTTTTGATAATTGATTTAAAAATGTAAAATTGCAGACGTTTCTACGTAGCTTGGTTAAAAATAAAATTTGTGGTATTTTCCAAATAAGTTTTAGAATTCAAAAAACGGTATAGGTTTTTGAGGAGATGAGAGAGGGGCTGTGTCAAAGAAGTTTCATTCTATTTATCAAGTCCATATTATTTGACGAATTTGAAAATTGGGACTCGAATTCACGCTCTGTGATTTCATTGTCATCCAACATCGGTGTTTGGGTGTACTTAATAATATTATGCATTATTTTTTAGTGGCTTTTTGTTCGGCTGGAAGGACAAGACTAAATTTAGCGACAAAATTACACGTCGTTAATATAATAGAATGAATTTAACGTGTAAATAAAAAGCAGTCTTTCTCTTCAGATCAGCGAACATATTGAATAACGTTGCGAGAAACGATTCTGTATCGTCCCCTTTTATTATTGAAATAAACGTCAAAATGTCGACGAAATGAAAACGTCGATTATTTGAAAAATAGATAAACTTTTACTTTCACGTGTACCTAACATACACACTTGTATTTTTTGCCATCAAGTTATTACGTAATTTCACGCATTAGACAAGTAGATTTTTCACGATGACCTGTTGATTTTATTTCAAAATAAATTTTCATTTGAAGACCATTTTTTAAAAAAATAAACACGCTTGTTTTCAACGAATATTTCTTAGCACGAGGCTTTCAAGTTCGTAAAAATTTCCATTTTCGCAAAAAAAATTCGCGATATCAACGTCAAATCGATTTCCATCTCACAAGTTGCATTTTACGGGTATCATTGAACGAAATTTTTCTGGTTAAATTGAAAATTTTTTCAACATTCGTCGTTATAGGTACCTATTGTTATGTTGGAACATTTTTCAAGTAAAAAGATCGAATGAAAAGGATTCATATTTACACAAAGTTGTGCCCAACCGAGTATTGTTTTTTTTCTGCATAGTGATCGGTACCTTTTACTTTTTTTTAATTTACGAGCAACGAGTATTCATTTATTCGTGAATTCTATTCGGTCTTTTATTTTTGGAAAGTGTTTCCGTATTGTGCTTTCATTTCTACTAATTCATCGGGCTGTTTTGTTGAGATTTAATGGCCGTTTAGGTGCTAAGAATAGAATTCCGTTTGGGTATTAATTGCGGTCTCCTTAGGTAACTAATTTTTTATCACGATACCATTGATCGCCCCGTTGGTCCTTTATTCCATTTTGAATTTATCTTATTGAATCGCGCAACCTTTCGTGTAATCGAATATTCCATTTGTACTTCCCAGCAAGCTCCGTAGTTCTGTCGAAGCAGTTTGGGGTGCGGGGAAGAGGGGAAGGAAAAAGGAGGATTTACATAGTTTGGATTTCACAACTGTAAATCTATAAATTTTATGTGCTAATACCTTGACTTGACTGCAGATTTTAGTACATTTTCGACATTTGTAAATTTTTATGTTTTTCAGAGACATTTAAAGAAGTGGGTTTCCGCGTAGGAAAGTAATTTAATCACGATAACGTTTTTAGGGCATTTTTATTTTAAAAAAATAATAATAATAATTAGCCTAAGTATCTTGTCAAATTCCGTAATAAGCATTTTATTTTTTGAATAAAAACTCCCAAATGTTGAGTGTGCTCAATATTAAAAATATCCTGAAATTTTTCAACACTTCAGTCAGCATTATAAAAAAAAATTCTGAAATTTCATGGAAGAACTACCCCATACCCCTCAGCCAACAAGTCCCCAAGCTTGGTACTCGAGAGTATAAAAATTTACGATAGGATTATAGAAAATTACGCATTTGTAGTGAATTGGGATTGCGAAACGCTGATAGTAATTTGGGTAGGTAAATTTATATAGCTGATATCTCATTTATGTTGTATGAGATACACATATGATGATGAGCAGACTTCATTTGGTGTTATCCTTTAATTATTTCGTATTCATAATTCTTATACGTACATTTTCCCCGCGGAGAATTACTCGTATAAATTTCGCTGCAACATGTACGAGAATTCGAACTCTGAAACTATAGATAGGTTCTCGATGTTGTATGATTTGTAATATTGCCTGAATTGTGTACGGTTGACTTCTCTAACTTTTCAGAATAATCTATTGAAAGATAAACGTCTCAGTTTTCATAGACTGTGTTACAAACCCTTGTACTACTAAGATCGAACCTCCGAAGTACAAAGCATACGCTTTTTCTTTTCAAAGCCAGCGGACCGAAAATATGGACACAAGTACGATATAGTACGTCGGAAATGTAATATTCTTATGGTGTGGAATTCTAGGCATTTTGTCTTATATGTACTACAGGCTCGAGAAAAAGTCGAACATTTTTTTCAGCTTTGAGAACATTTTGGCTGCAATGCGAATCATTTCCTCGTATAATTATTGTAGTGTGTCTTTTTTTTTTATTCGTAAACATAGAAGCTTGTATATGTATTTGGGTTGATAGACCATACCTACATTTTTATTTCAACTTGCATGTACCTAACTCGTTATATATGTATTTTTATCTTGTTTTTTACGGTAGCTTTATACTCTAATGAATTTCGAATGTTTTTGATACTTTACATGAAAAATTTGAGTTCAAGAGTTGTATTGGAGTGCTCCGCATCTGTAACATTTTGTTTTGTTATTTTTGATGTTTAGGGGAATTTTGTTTCGCAGATATTCGTTCGAGCGTTATTCGATTATGATCCGTTACAAGACGATTTAATACCATGTGCTCAAGCTGGAATCTCATTTAAAGTCGGAGATATATTACAGGTAATATTCGTTTCAATATTACTATTTTGCCGTTGTTCTATCGCGAAGTTGTTGTATTCGTGGAATGAATTCTTATATAATTTGCTTTTTACGTTTTGTACGATTCCATAACGAATGAGATTCTCACAGGGAAACCTCTTGAAACCTCCGAATTTACAATGTTCAAAACTTGTATTCCTGCAAAGCGTTGGTGAAAAATAGAACTACACGTGAATTATTACTTGCTCCAGTTTATTTTTTGTTTTTTGTCGACACTTTGAAATTTAAAAAATCATTGTACGTACAGAAAATGCTTGTAAACGTGGATTTTAAACATGTAAAAAATATTTTTTATTACAGTTTTTTTTTTGGTTTAGGTATTTCAACCAATTAGGATTTGGTTTCAAAGTCATTCTGAAACAAGACACTCGTTCAAAAAAAGTCAAAGAATGCATTTTTGCAAGAAATGACACAGGAAACTTACTGATGTTAATAAAATTGCATACTTGATTTACCGTAAATAAAGTGGGAACATTACATATTTACGGCAAACCAAGTATGCAATTTGATCAACACCCAGGTCGGGGGGGCCGCATAAGGAATACTTGCACCCCCTGCCGATCCTCCGGGACAACTTTTTTCATAGAGGGGGATTCCTGAGGAACATTTCCAGGGCTTGTCCTCAAAAAAAAAGTGGCCCTACTTACAAAATGGCGGCCATTTTGATTGACAGGTCATCCGAAATCGTGGATTTTGCGTTCCAACGTAGGACTAGTAAAAACATTTTTAAACCGTACAAAGACAGATTGAAAGAGCAGGCAAAAATTCATCACCTGTCAAAACTTCAAGTGCTAAAGTGCCTTTTTCGATTTTTGGTGAATTATAAAAAATCAAGTTTTGGACAAAATGTGAGAAAAAATCAACATTTTACCAAATTGACCCAGAAAACTGGAGATATACCCTATTTTCAACCTGCTAAATCGATTGGAAACTGTTTCAAAGCGTTTTGAGCAGTTCTGGAGCCTCCAGCAGATTTTTTGAAACTCGAAATTCTCACAAAATTTCATCAAATGAAGTTTGAAAGCCGAAATTAATTCTGCAAACTAATTTCAATACGCTATGAAGTCGACTACATGTGAATTTCAAGTCATTTCGGAGCCTCTAGCGATTTTTTGAAAATTACTGGAGCCTCCAGTAGATTTTTGAAACTCGAAATTCCCACCAAATTTCATCAAATGGAGTTGGAAAGCCGAAATTAATTCTGCAAACTTATTTCAATACGCTATGAAGTCGACTGCAGGTGAATTTCAAGTCGTTTTGGATCGAGCCTCCAGCAATTTTTTGACAATTACTGGAGCCTCCTGTAGATTTTTTGAAATTTGAAATTTCCCCAAAATTTCATCAAATGGGGTTAGCAAGCCGAAATTTACTCCGCAAACTAATTTTAATACAATAATATGAAGTCAACTGCATGGTGGTTTCAAGTGGTTTTGAAGCTTCCAGCTACTTTTTGGAATTTCAATTCAACTCAAAACGCCATGAAACCTTTCAAAAAGTCACTGGAGGCTCCAAAATTACTTGAACTCACTGAACTCACTAGGTGGTATTTTTCTATCTAAGTCCATGATTTTGAAAATCTTTGCAAACGCCTGGTTTCTACCATATTTTTAAATTTTTCTAGAAATTCATTTTTTGAGGGAAGGGGGAGAGGAAGATGCTGAAAATATGAGGAATTCGCAAATGATACTTTTTAAGTTTTTGAGAATATGTATCTCTCGTCCGCATATTGTGTAAATTGCCTTTTTTGTTTCTCTTGGCAAGTTCTGCCAAATAGTGAAATGTTATAGAACGAGGATGAACCTCCCTCGAATGAAAATAAAACCAATAATTTGCGATTAGACACGATAATGGCCGTATCTTGAAACAAGAGGGATATTTAATTTGAGGTCATTGGTTTACACTTATGCGAAAACATCCAAAATACCTTTTAAAAATACATAATTGCCAACATCGTGTATAAGAGCTGTTTCGTAGAAATATTAAAATTGAACATCGAAATAAACGTCACACGCTGAAAATTTGTTTTTAAAAATAAATTTTTCGTTGCTTTGTGCGAGTATAAATATCTAGAAATCGTTCAAATCTGTAATTGCCACCTGCGGCAGTCCTTTTGTGAGTAAATTGTTTCATTCTCTGTCCATTAACGTTATTGCGAACGTTGGAAAAAAATTCTAACGATCAAGTTGAAAATTTATGTTAAATATGTCATTCGCAATTTAACCTACAATGAATGAGAATGAGAATTTCGATGCCGCAATTTTCTTCGTTTCTTTTCCTCGTTCTTTTTTCTTCAAATTCTTTATAGTTTCACGAGTGTATCAGATATGTAGGCTTACGTAAATTTGAAATTTTGAAAAAACCAAGTTGAAAAGCAACAGAAGAAGAAGATGCAATTTTGGGATTGAGTATAGAGAATAGATGTTGGTAGTATGATATGTACCTATTTCATTTGAGAAGTTGAACCCATTTGCAGTTCAATTTCGGGTTGAAAAATAATTTTCAATTTCAAGTTTCTTCTGAACGTTAACACTGTCACTGATGAAAATTTTCAGCAAGAAATTAACATACTACGCTTGCATTTTTACATAATTGTATAGGTATGAAAAAATTATACCTACCAAAATTGAATATTCATATAATTTGTTCCTAATTTGATGTTTATTTGCGAGTTTTTCGTATTTTCTGAAATTAAAATCGTTTTATGCTAATATCGACAAAGTATTTACATGCAAACTATTTCCATCTTTATTTTAGGTTATTAGTAAAGACGATCATAATTGGTGGCAAGCGAAAAAAGATAACGTTGCCGGATCAGCTGGTCTGATACCATCTCCAGAATTGCAAGAATGGAGGGTTGCCTGCGCTACTTCAGAAAGAGGCAAACAAGAATCAGGTAAATATTATTAATTAGAAGCTGTAGTGTTTCGATGAATTTCGTCAGCAATCGAATTTTCTCATATCTTCAGAGGTTTAACGATAATTGATGTTCTCTTGGGAAAATCTGAAAATCTCCGATTTTACTTTCGTCTACGGTTTTCAAGCGTTTGGGTTGAAATACGTACTTAGCCAAAGATTAGATGAATTATTATGCTGATTTTTCGTACAACCGTACAAGATGTTCTTCGTATCATTCGACGTATTAAAAGTTCTTAGTATCTAGGATAAATCATAGCTCTTCCTCTCTGTTTATCATAAGAGATATGAAAAGGTCGATTTTTAGTTCAGCAGCATGCAGTATCCTGTACCTATCTACAAGTTTTTATAATCATACCCTGGGGTGTTCACTTTTTTCAAACACAAATTGAGAAATGATCTCAAATAGATAGTTAATTTTTGGAATATCTTTTATTCACATCTTCGTCTGCGTTATAATCAAAACATTTTTTATATTTCTATATCGGTTGTATTACGTATATTTTTCACGTTTTCGCTTTCTCCACTCGCGTACCTTTCCGCAAATTAACCTTTCATTAAGAATTGATAATATCCCGATAAACCTATTCGCTGTTTTGAAGCATTAAACGGAAGAAAAACTTGATAATGTTCAGTTTTCTTTGGGCGAAAAGAAAACCTACCGAGTACCAAACATTAAATTAAATTCAACCTGCACAAAACGAGAAGCAACTTCCTTGGTTTTTATTTTTTTCTCTTCTAATTGCGACTTTTTTTTTCGCAACGTAACCTAATTACTTACGTCTCGTTCGTACAGAGCGTATGGTATTTGCGAAATGAATTTACAATGGTAGAACTGGTCTAGGTACACTATGTACGCAAAATATGAATAATAAACTGTTAATATCGGGTGACTGCAAATTCTCGTCGTTTCATTCCATGAAAATTGTTTATGTAGAAAAAAAAAAGATTGCTAATTATGTTTGTTACGATTATATTATACGAAACAGAAAAGGATAATGCCGGATGCGCTTCTAATACAGATGGGTGTGACGCGACCTCTGGTAAGTGTACTTAATCACCGTCCCCCCGCTTCTCGAAAAAAAGCCAGATAAAAAGTCTAGCAGCGATTGCTTTTGTTGATTAGAGCTTAAAAACTTAGTTTAAACCTTTTTCTTTTTTTTTCTTTTTTTTTTTGGCAAAAAGGCTTATAAATTTGTATTACTACAAAAAAAATATATAACAAGACGAGCTTTTTTTTTCTCTCCCCAACGTAGATAAAATGGGATTAAAATTTATATCGAATGAAATTTTGACATTTTAATATATACGAATCCAATTACGTAGTATTTATACTACTGTGTATAAAAAGTTATGTCGCAGGCAGTTTGTAAAATGCTGCATTCACCAAGTAAGCTTTTAGTTGAATGAATTCTCATTTATTGAACGTTACGTACGCTTTAATCTTATCGCAAATGCTCGAATAGACGAATATGTACTTACTTACTGGCGAATTGGAAATTAGCTTACCTACTTGGTACATCGTTCTGTATCAATTATTTTTTTTTTGCCCCGAGAAATTTCCTATTAGGATGATGTAGGTATGCGCATAGAATTCCTGATTTAGAATTCAAATTCGAAATTATTATTAGTGCTGTAAAGGTTGCTTGTAGTGACCTAGATTTATAAGCTTTTGAAAACTTTAGTCCGTATTTATCGTTATCATTCATATAGGTTTTCAGAAGTAAGAAGTAAAAATATAAAGAAACTTACTTACCTATTAGAAATTAGAAAATGTTTATGTAGGTATTGCGAAAATTCATCGTACGTATTTCATTAATATAATGTACAAAATACTTACCCATTTCATTGGTTCGTTTTTCATAGTTTTCTGGAAGATCATAGTGTCTACGAGATGATTCGTATAATTTCTGCATGCTACAGCGAATTCGAATTGATAAGATTATTCAAATTAGACGAAACGTATCAATTATCATTCCTACGCCTTAATGTTATATCCTAGGCTCTTATGCAGGATCAAAATTTGGATGTAAGCGGATTTTACTCTGAGAAATCGTGAAATAAACTTATCGAATAATTTTTTAAACATGAAAGAGAACACTACTAGTACCTACTCGTACATCAAAAATATAATAAAATTCTGTTCAAACAAGTTATTAGTTTATTTCAAATTCAAATCCAAATTTTTAGATTCCAATTTCTTTATTTTTAAACTGGGTGTATTTTGACCACCATCAAAATAATTTTTAAAATAGAAAATGATATGTGAAAAAAATCAGTCTTTTGTTTTACGTAATTAGATATATTATTCAGATTGAATTTTGATACTTCGGAAAACATTCTTAAAATGAAATTGAACTATTAAAATTTTATATGGTGCTTGATTTTTGAACATTTTTTTAATATCGGATTGTTTTCAATCCTATAGACACGTGAAATGAAAATCACTACCTATTTGAGTTGAAATAAATGATGACATTTTAATATCTTCAAATTACCTAAGTATAATTTTTTAGACATATACTTTCAGAATTCTGGGAAAGAGAGGGCAGGTTGGGCTGGTACATTTTCGAAAAAATAACAATTTTCAGATAAAGTTCTGGAGATTTGAAAACCTCTCTTGTAATCCAATTCGCGCCTCTCAAAATCTCGTACAAATCACATTTTGTTCTGGGAAAATGTGTTTAATTTCTGAATCGTGATCTATTGTTCACCTTTCACAGGCAAATAAGATCTTAAAATTATAAAATCCCTCCATCGCGAAAATCATCTGTTGACTTTACATTCCTCTGGGTTTTAAAAATCTTCAAAAAATACTCTTAATCATTGCTCAAGCTTCGTAATTCGTAGGGTTTTCAGTATTTTAAAAATTTAACCACAAAAAACACCGCCAAAAAGTACTAATCTTCGGTCAAGTTAAATTTTTAATTGCGGTGTTTTTTTTTTCGAAAACCCATTTGTTTTCGAAATAACGGCTAAACGGAGAAATACCCAACAAAAGATAGATACCTACTATTTTCAAGCCTCTCGGGAACATGGTATCGTATGAGGTTTTTTGGGGGGATATTTGTAATGTGTTGAAAAGTTGAAAATACACATCAAACGTGTACTACCCTCGTCGTGAATTTGATTTGACTGGGAATTATGTTCGGGTTAGGGCTATTTCCCAACTAAAACATTCGGATTATTACTTTGAAAAGTTTTTTGCTTTTTATCTAAAATATTGCGCGCACTTTTGTTGTTATTTCCTGTTTATCCGCTACTCTCTCTATAATGTTTCCTTTTTATACAATATCAAAACGATGCTTTTGAAATTTCTTTTCCTTTTTTCCTTCTTTTACTTCATTTTTTTTTTTTTTTTTTGAAATTCGTTTATATCAATCTACATAAACCTGATGAATGGTTCGTCGTATAGGTAGATAGGTAGGTAAATCGGTCTACACAGTGCGTACGTAAACGTATGTATGTAGGAGAAAAGTTTACATTAATATATTAGTTTGGTTGAAGAGAAAACTTATTCGAGTTGGGAAATTCAGTTAGGACGAATTTCACGTTAGTTTGTGAGGAATTGTCTCTTCTATAATGACGTGCAGTGTATCGGCGTCGTTGTAGGCAGTTCAAAATAAGTAAACTTGTAGCCTACGAGGGATGTACAAAAAATACGTAACGATCCCATTTCTGTAAATCGGCCAAAAATTTACCTAGACGACTGGGCGAGGTCTCTATGAATGCGCTGGAGTCATACCTTTACAATGAGACCCAGGGACGAAACTTGACTTTCAAAAATGCCAAATGTGGAGAAATTGACGTCTTGTAAAAAAAAAATTACTCAATAATTTTACTTCTTGAATTATGAATTTTTGAAAACTTCAGTTCAGCTCTCATCGTTTTGCTTCTTTTTCAAAATCCAACTGCTTGAAAATCTATTATTCGCTCTCAAAAAATGTTCATCTATTCAAATCAAAAAATGAACTCCTCACATGAAAAATAAATATTTTTTTACGTTTCAAAACTCAAATTTTCAGAAGCTTTTGCCCTCACTTCGTTCGGACCTGTTTGGTTTTCTTTTTCGAAATTGTAAATTCTAAAAATAAAAATAATAATAATCATTCAAAGCTCTTCACCTATCAAGATTTGAATTCTTTAAAGCTTTTGCCACAAATTAAAAAATGCCATTTTTTAGGCTTCTAAAAATTGAAAAGGGAAACGAAAATTTTTTATAAGTCATGCTGGGCTACAAGAAGACCTATAATGTCAACTGACAGAATTTTTTTCACATTTTTCGATTTATTCGGAAAATTGGTAGCCATTTTTTTTTTCACATTAGCCGGTAAATTTTCGGTTGAAACCCTCCCCTCCTCCCACACCGAAGCAAAACCTCTAGTTTCGTCCCTTATGAGACTGTTCCTAGCACGATTCATGAATTCTAATTTATTTTATGATGAATTAAGTAAGGTCATGTCATTTATTCTATCCGTATAATCGAATTTTCGCACGTCAGAAATGTTTATTCGATTGAATTTCGTCGAAAATAGACAGAAATTGATGCGAACGAGTTTATTAATGTGCAAAATGTTGGTGAAAGGTGTCATAAGTTCTGAATTATATGTATAGTCGAATTTTTGTCGCGGATGAATTGTCTCAGAAAAATTATGCGTGATCGCCGATACGTATTCTGACATTTTTCAAAGCTCAGTTTATCAGTGAAAAACTTGTCCTTTTCGATCATTTCTGAACGTTTTTACACATTTATACGAGTAATGCGATCACCATTAGTTAGAGACCTCACCCAGTTGGATAGGATAATTTTTGGTCGAATTACAGAAGTGGGATCGTTACTTTTTGTACGTCTCTCGTATTTGATAAAATGTTACTAGAATAATGTCTTAACGTTTGTTAGAATTTCGCCTATGGTAGGCCTACTACGCCCGTCGCCTACGAGAAAATACACTGCATACTCATAACGTGTATAAGAATAACAAGTATAGGTATACTTGGCTTGGATATCAGGTAGGTAGGCTAGGTAGACGGCGACGTTGCGCAAGGCATTTGTGAAAAGTTAGACGTTTCATCACTTAACGATGTAACCCAAAGAAGAAGAAAAAATGTATAAGTACTATAACTAGGCGGAAAAATGAAATATTTTTTGTTGCGGTGGCAAAATTTGTAAAATGTCGTTTATCGCTCGTTTACTTACAAATAAATCTACGTCTTTACAACGCGATGTCGTTCAATATGAGAAATTTTTTTAAACAAAAAGACGAATAAATTGAGCAAAATACTCGCGGTTGTTTAGAAGTGTAGTGCTTTTTCCTCCCTTTCCTATCGTACCTAACCTATCTTTTAGTGCGCTACGTAGACGTACTACGTATTATATTATACGTGTATATAAAAATGGAAAAAGTTTTTCGGCGAAGTTATAATTCTTGCCGAACTTATAGTTTAATTAAGAGAGTTTTTCGTATATTTTATTCGGAAAAACTGTAGGGGTTTGCGGTGCAGGAACATAAATAATATACGTAGGTAGTATTACTATAGAGGTATAACAGTAATTTCATTGCATTTCGCATTTAGCATGTTTGTTTCATGGACCATGTTCTTGGTAAATGTACAATACGTGATATTACTAAGGCTAAAAAATTTTCTTATTTATGTGTTTCAGTTAATTGCTCAATTTTTGGTCGGAAAAAGAAACAACTGAAGGATAAATATTCAGCCAAACATAACACCGTTTTCGATCCTTTGGATTTAATTACTTACGAAGAAGTTGTCAAATTACAATGTACGTATATAACTTACAATGTATTAGTGTACCTATCTTACAATCAAGATAGCTTTTGTTTATTTTTATTTCGATGTGCAGAATCCCTTCCCTCGAATTTATTTGATGCATTAAAAAAAAGCGATACTCTCAAAGATTCGGCTTTGAAAAATGTTACTCACTCGTGTTTCAGAGATTTCTGGAATAAACTACTTGGAAAAATTCTAGACAAAATATTCTTTTTAGTGCCTCAAAGCAAAACTCTTTACCTATCGTAGGTTTTAAATAACGCGGTTGAAATTGCCTAAAAAAAAAATGAAAAAAATAAAATGTTTCTTTTGAGCAGATCTCAAATCTTACAATCCAAAATTTTTGTTGAAGGTACAAATTCCAGTTCAACTCTTTTAAACCTCTTTGCAAAAAAGAATCATACTCTGAACCGATGACTCTTTTAAAGAAGTTCCAATTGTTTTTCAACTCTTTTGGGCAATTTTTAAAAATTATTCACCAATGCCCTTGCACCTTGTACAATTGTACATACCTACCTACTATTTCCATGCAGCATCAATATTTTTTAACAGAAAAAATTTTCATTTTGAAAGACTACAATAATTATTGTATAAGAAATACATTTTGAATTTTGATCGATTTTAATTGATTTATTTTTAGAATTTGATTTCAAAAATGTGGTAATCTCTGAATTTTTATATGAAAATTAAATGCTTATATCTCATTTCAAAATTTTTGTGTTTTGGCTTTCTATAATGTATTTACAAATTTTTAGTTTATCGAAAATGAAGATTTTTCCCAATTCAAAACCATGCAGATTTTTTTCTATTTTGTCAAAAATGTTTAAAAATTTGATATTTTAACAATTTTTTTACTAGTTTTAAAATTCTAAAATGAAAATTATTTTCGAAATCGAAACTTTCGTGATGTCCGACTTCCCCCCCTCCCCACATCTCATTTTAATTTTGTTGTGATATAAAAATTTGTCCTTATGAGCGTCGACGTTGTAAAAAACTTTGGGGAATGAAATGTTGAGTTGATATTTTTCACCTTTATTTTCTGAGTGTGTAATGACTTGAATTCAATTTTTTTTGAGTATCACAACCTAATTTTTTAGTCCAACTTTTCGCTTGAAAATTTTTAAAATTTATCCTCTGAATTTCTTTTTCTGAAACGTTTAAGGTGAATTCTGCCTTCAGGTACCCGATTTTTTTTAACGGGGGTGAATTGTTGAAAAATTACCATTTTGGTATTTTCTTTGTGCGTTTGCATTTCGAAGCACACTATCGAGATTAATTAGAAAATTATGTACTTTTAAAAAATAAAAAAAATAGCCCTTCAAAATACACCTTTTCTTTCTTGTGTTGAAAGTGGTTCTTGAAGTACGATGGGAGTTGAAATATTACCAAGATGGAAGATTTTTTGTTTGTTTTTTTCTCAAATTTGGACCCTAGGAATACTTGCCATAAATTTGATCCGTTTTTTTCTTGCAATTTTTGAGTATTTTTCGTCACGTTGGGAGAGGAAGGGGAAAGCGTTCTCCCGCATCTCTTAGTTTAAAATACTCAAGTGCACGTTTTTCAGCTTTATTCATAGTGCATTTGTCTGGAATTAAATGCTCGTCATTTTCAATCATTAAATTCCAATAAAAAATTTGGGTCTACCGTGTTCCTAATTGATTATTTATTTTGAATTTTGTAGCATTCCAAAGAAAAACTCTAGTATTATTAGGTGCCCATGGAGTTGGCAGAAGGCATATCAAAAATACGCTTATAGCTCGACATCCGGATAAATACGCTTACCCGATACCACGTAAGTCATAACATACTAATTAATCAATATGCGATAATTTGCTCAAAATTGAAAAAAAAAGTTTCAACTGAAAATTTCTAATTGAAAATATTTGTTTTTTAGATACAACCAGGCCACCGAAACCGGATGAAGAAAATGGTCATAATTACTATTTTATTTCGCATAACGAAATGATGTTAGATATCGCGGCTAATGAATATTTAGAATATGGTAAGGGCAGGCTCGCTAAAGTTAGCCTATTTTAAATTCTATCCTGTTGTCATTACCGAGGCTATTTTAAAATTAGCCGAACCAAAATGCAGCAGAAAAAGAAATTAAGAAAAAAATTCTACTCGGTAGAGAAAAATGTAAATGTTTGAAACATTATAATTTCAAATGTTGGTGAAAAATGCTCGTAAAATGAATTACTGAAATGAAAAACTTTCAACAATCTAATGAAAGTGAACCATCGGAATACTACGTTTTGTAAAACGTAGTGTTGATTTTATTCGTTTCTTGTTGGTTCTTATCAAATGTGTTTCAACCTTTTAGTATATTATTTAAATTATCATCGAATTATACGAAGAAACGTAATCGTAGATATGTCTGCTTACATAGGTACTCACGAAGAAGCAATGTACGGTACGAAATTAGAAACTATAAGAAAAATCCACGAAGAAGGAAAAATAGCGATATTAGACGTTGAACCGCAAGCTATGAAAATTCTCAGAACGGGAGAATATGCTCCTTTTGTCGTATTTGTAGCCGCTCCACCTATCGAAACCATTACCGATGTAAGTTTCCTTATGATTTTTAGTACCATTCGTTGTGTCTAAATTCAAGTATGAAAACGTTTGGGGTTAGAGGAGAGGTTATTAGAATAAATTCTGATTTGAATTTTTTTCAACATAATTATGTGTATTCTAATTTTCTTCAATTCTTGTTACATACGAATGGGATGAAATATTTGGAAATTTCTGATAAATATTATTCTATTATTTAAAGATTTAGTAAATATGTTGTAAGGTCTTGTGTGTGTCTAGTTGAAATTTGAATTTTTCAAAATATTATAAATCGTATGTTTCTTTTGAGATGAGTAACTTGACCTACCTATGCGTTGAAGTAATTATATTTTCACGAAATGCTTTCAAAACACCTTTTTTTTAGATTTTCTGAAGTACCTGGGTACCTAGCATTTCTTCAACCGTAGAATTTGATTTTGAAAATCGCAAATGAGTTGATAAAACCATTTTTTAAGAAATATAGAAAATTGTTTTAATATTATCTAATATTTTCAAACTTTACGTCTGTTACAACTAAAACTAAAATGTGAAAAAATTATTTACTTTTTTTCGGTAAAAATTGTTCATAAAAAGTTTTAGTTCAAAACAAGATCATCAAACTTGATTTTTCATCGTTGTTTCTTCATTCTGCGACATTCCCCGAATTTATTATCTGTAACTGTTGTCACCCGGAATGACCATTTCCCCGAATAAATTATTCTCGGACGCTTTTTTCTGAACTAACGAATTTTCGAATCTGATTTCTCAAATTAATATTCGTAATTTCCTAACCAAAAATTTTATTTCCTAATGTTATTGTTATAATAACTTGCGATTTTAGTAGGTACCAACCTACTTTTCCGTAATTTTGTATTTTGGCCATAAAATAAGATTTGTTAATAATTTTGATAAAACACTTCCTTATTTGAAAATCTGACCAAAAAAAATTAGATTTTTCTAAAACTTGAAAAAAGCAAGAAGTACATTCTGGAAATTTCGCCCAAAAATTATTTTCCTGAAATTTTGACAAAAAACAAGACTTTTCAGCAATTTTGATAATTCTGACAACAATTCAATTTTTCTTGGCAAGATTAAAATTTTTCTGCAATTTTAGCAAAAAACAAGATTTTTTTAGGAGAATTTTTTCAAATTTCTTTTTTTTGCAACTTATTTTGAAAAAATTTAACCCAGCAGGACCCTTAATTTTTCAATTGTGCACCTGAAATTTTTTTAATGCACAGACTCTATGGATTCTCAATTTTCATACTCTAGTAAAAAAAAAAAAACATGAGCGAATTTCATAAACCAAAATCTGAATTTTGAAAAATTTGTCGAAAGAAAAAAATAATTTAGCTTGTGTAATTTATTAGAATATCTGTTTAATTAATATTCTTAAAAACTTAGGAACTTATAATTTATAAATAATATTTAATTTTCAAATGTTTTGCAGTATGATGGTTTAGAAAGGTTGGTAAAAGATTCGGAAATGTTGCAACGCGCTTATAAACACCTGTTCGATATTACCATAATCAACGAAGATATTGACGATACGTTGAATGAACTGGAACATGCGTTGGAAATAGCTCATACGACTGTTCAATGGGTACCAGTCGCTTGGGTTTACTGACAGTGTGGTAAAACAAACAACGACGAGATTGTTGTAAGTTTTATTTTTTATTTTTTTTTACAGTTACTGAAAAAAATGAAGAAGATATTATTTTCATTGTAAATGGTTATTTTTATATTTTGTTTTCTTTTTCTTTCAGAGCGTAAGTTACAAAAGTTGTTGTTGATCGAGACCTTTAAAAAAACACAAAAACTGAAGAAGAATCCGCGACGTTCTACGATTGGAGAATCTTACGCGTAAAGGTGTACCTACTAGGTCTTTAAATGCGTGTGTACGTGTAGGTAAAGGTATCGTACGTATGAAGGGTTTACATCACAAATAATTTATCCATACATATAAAACGCAGGGCGTATAAAACAATCAGATTGTTGTTATTGTTGTTGTTTTTTTTTGTTCAACCATATTATACCATATTATTTTCAAGCAATACAATGAGCTCAGCTATTAGTTATTTACGATCGGAATACATAAATGTAATATTTCGTGTACAGATTTCGCGAATTTTTTTTCCTTTCTTCCTTTACTTTTTCTTCCTTTCATATTGATATTCGAGTTCTTTTCGAGGCTGTATTATGTGTTTGGCCGATTTCTACTCGCATTTGTAGTTTGTAAGAGCTATAGTGCGACGATAAGTGTAGAACTTTGGTAGAAATGGCGACGAGTTGTTCTCTTATTTTCTTTTTCTTTCTCGTTCTACATATTTTACCTACCTATTTATGTGTTTCACGGCGCAGAATTCACGACTCAAAGTCATAGAGCTATTGTCGAGTTCTGTAGGCGTACTTATATGTTCTGTTCATAATTTTTCTTATTTTTTTTTCTCGTTTAGCGATGTCGAATGTGCTGTATTGAGTGTTCATTGATAATAAGAATGAAACTCCCGAAACTCGAGTTTATTATGTATGATTTTTGTAATGACAATAATTCGATTAAAGGAATAGCGGACCAAGAACGAGGTCGAGTAAAATAAATACAAATACGTATGCGGGTCAGAGTTTTCGGCGTCGTTCAGTTTCCTTTTTATGTACGATGAATTGATTGAAAGTTACTATAGTATGTCGGTTTCGGAGAATTGAACGACAAAAGCGTAATTTGTGATTATATAAATGGCGGAATAATGAAAATAACGACGCGATAAAAAAAATCGTTTGGTCGGATGAAAATACGGTTTAAATTTTGAAAATAAATAAATAAGCGAAGTGCTCGTGGTTTTTTAAAAATAAAATAAAATAAATCTTAAAACGTAATTATCGAGTGTTGTTTCGGGATTTCTTTATATTGTTTGTTTAACAAAAACCATATGGTATAGTTCTCGTAGATGATTTTTAATATGATGAATGGATGTTGCGAAAATCTTTTTGTACATTAGAATTACATAGATAATATTTGTTATTTGACCATGCTGATTTGTATGACAAAATTTGTCAGTGTACTGAATAAGATTGTAAATGAAAGCTTCGACTATATACTATTTAACGTATGTAATATAAATGTATTTTTATATGTTTATGTAGTTTGATTTGTACAGAGATTAATTCGGTCTCGAAATTTAATTTGGTTTTAAGTAGTCTTGGCGATTTTTCGAGTTGGTAATCGCTGTCATTTTTTGCTAATGTTTTAACATCGGATTGTTTTCCGGTTCGGTTTGAGGTATTTTCTCGTTTTCAATATCTTGGTCGTAAATTTTCAAATGTTTCACGTGGTACCATAAAAATCCATCCAGAACTGTACCGAGCGTTAGGAACCCTTTAACAATAACGAAAGCACGAATTATTTAATGGAAAAATGTTTCATTTGTGAAAAAATAATCGTAATGAAACTCACCGCACGCCACAAGATTTAATGTGTATCTCAATTTATCAACGTCATATAACCAACAATTTCCTGTTTTGCCGCATGTCTCTTCGAATATTATACACGTCCAATCTGAAATTCAAAAGTCAAGTACATGATTCTGGTTCAACTATGTTGTATTGAAAATTGCAGAATTGCAGGTTTTTTTTCTTAATTGGTTCATTAATACGAGTAATGTACGTATCACTATTGATTTGGTTTGTGGTTGATATTATAAATTGTACGTACCTACTAATGTTCAAAAAACATTTTCGTCGCAATATTTGAATATTTTACGAAATTGTAACCCATGTTTCGATACGTTATCACATAACAATTTTTCTAAAATTCCAAAACTCATGACCCAATTTTGAAATTGAAATTCTTTAAAAATGTTTTAAAAACATTTTCGTCTCGATACTTTAATGTTACCCAAAATTGTGAGACATCCTATAAATCTTGACGCAATTTTATGTTGAAAAAATCTTAAAAGACGAAGAATTGAAGTCTGTAGAGTTCTTGAAAATTTTTCGTTTTTGGATAGAACCCTTCTGAAAAGTCAGATGCCTCTTTTTTATGATTGTGTTCTTACGTTAATTCTTACTTCTTACCTATTATGAATCCATATAATATTGGTGATGGAAAAGCTGCTAGTATTGATAATAAGGCTTTGTTAATTCCTAAAGATAATGACTTGTCAGCTTCACTTACATATCTGTAAAAAAAAAAAATCATCATTAGGTAGCTTACCCACCTAACTAGGTATTCAAAAGTTATGTGTTATTTTTCAGTACTTTAATTTTTTTTTACCACTGCCTACCAAAGTTTAAGTTTACCAGGTACTTTACCTAAAGCGTAAAATTTTCTTAATACTTTTGATACTAGTTCGAATGAGTCGGAATATTGCTAGCAGTATCAAAAATGATATCACATAGGATGAACAGTCCATGGCACATACACCATCGATCAGTGAATGAGAATCAGGCACACACGAACAGTGATTGTACACCTAAACGAAATTTTTTTAGTGATTTATTTGTCAAGATACACCATTTAATGAACAAGTCGCCGTCGTGTATTCATTGTAAGTCGATAGGTACCTACTTTTGAATTATTGAAAAAAGATGGTGCTTGACAACCGGCATGACAGGCAGAAAAAAACAGGCGATTGTCATCTGGATGGCACACTGGTGAATATTTTATATTTTCGCATTTATTATTGATATTACATTGGTCGGTAACATTCCAACTGTAAAATGGATATTTAAAAAAATAAATAGGTACCTATATTTCGAAACATATTGGTAGGTAAGGTATAGTTAGATAGCTCACTTATAGGCACATCTAAATTATTCAGTCAAGTCCGTAAGAATTTTTTAGTTGATTACCTGTGATCAGGATTCCTATGTCCATTAATTTGTATATCAGAACAATCTATAAAAATATAAGAAGAATGCACGAGAACGCTGAAAATGCCTACGATAACGTTGCATCCCATCAAAAGTCGTGGCGAAGGTTTGAAATAAGTCATTACAAATCCGACAATCAAAATACCAAAAGATTTTCCTATCAATGCTACAAATCCTGTGAGCAGTAAAATTTTTCGCTTCATATTATCACAATTTTTTGGTCCAAGTAAGTAGGTACCTACTTAGTTATACGTAGTATTTTGAATGTAATATTCTCTACCTGCCATAAAATTAGATTGCGAGGCCGATAAAGCAAATTGAGATTCGATGTATTTCGGTAGAAATATTTCATAGGCGGCCAATCCGATTTTAAAACAAACAGCGCTAAAGGCATCCAATAAAACCAATTTATTTTTTAATATTCTTTTCGTAGATGCGAGAAAGTCTTGTACTGAAACGGGACAAAAATAATCAATGAATAAGTTTCAAACAATAGGTAGGTAGGTACGATTTTGAAAATATTAATTAATTTATACCCGAAGGTGATGCTTCGACTTCTTTAATTTTAAGTTCGTTATTTCTTAACGCAGCTCTTGGTAAGGTACGAGGAAACAGACAAAGAAATAAGGTTAGAATAAAGCATAAAATACTAATAGGTATCCACCCTAAAAAAAAAAGTTCAGAATTTAAAAAAATGCGAATTGATTTGTAATTATAGGTAGTTCAGTTAACGATTTTGTAGGTAGGTAGGTACCTATCTGTACTTCTGTATCAAATGAAATTTAAGAAAAACTTGTACCCAGCTCATTGTCAGATGGACATTTAGATTAAATTTGAAAATTGACTATTTTTCATTACATTTTTCACATTTTTTCACTTACGAGAGAAGTATCCCAACATGCACAACATTTTTGAACCCGACAAAGGGGAATAAAAAGAGGATCCCAAAATATACAACCAGCAAAAATTTCAAAAGCTGAAATTCATTTCCCCATTTGTGGTGAATTTTTGAAAATTCAAAGGGCGGAAAATGAAAAAAAAATCAAAATCTCAGTGAATTGACCCAGAAAGCCGAGATTTGGTTTATACCCTATTTTCGATCTCTCGAGTCGATTGGTGAAGATTTCGAATCATTCTAGAGCCTCCATTCCATGCGAACTTTCGGATCCTTCAGTTTTCGAAACAACGCAGTAAATAGGATGAAAAAGAACAGGTCGAGAGTTCGCAGGCTCTAGAACGCATCAAAAACCATCACCAATCGACTTGGAAGTTGAAAATAGGATTCAAACCAAGTTTAAGTTTTTTTTTGTTCACGTATTCGAAAAAGAACGTTTTTTTTATCTTTCTCAAAAATCATTGAAGAAAATTTTTAATCTGAACCGGCACAAGTTGAAAAATCAGAGTTTATAGGTGCTGAATTTCATCCTCCCTTCTACTATTAGCATTTTATCGAACTCTGGAGAATCCTAAAATCTGCTGGAGGCTCCAAAACGGCTCGAAATCGTCACCAATTGACTCGGAAGGTCGAAAATAGCGTACAAATCAAATTTCAGCTTTCTAGGTCAATTCCCTAAAATTTTGATTTTTTTCTATTTTTGGACCAATTTTGATTTTTTTTCTATTTTTGGACCAATTTTGAATTTTTAAAAATTCGCCAAAAATTGAAAAACAAAATTCAGAGCCTGAAATTTTGGCTGGTGGTGGGTGTATTTTTGGGCCTTCTTTCGATTTCCTTCTCCCCAGTTCAAATTTTTTTGTGCTGGTTAATAAATTAGAATGGATCACAAGAAAATAAAAAAATGGAGGAGTTTTGATCTTTAGTAAAAATATTCATTTTGAGATGAAAGTCACTCAAGAGTCCTCAAAGAGGGAGTATTTTTGAAAAAAGCATGGTTTTTTCGCTCTAGCTCCTACTTAACCTGTTTTGGAAAACGTTGCTCAGTTCCAAAAAGTAGCATTTCAGATATTGCATCAACTTGGGCCATTGCCATCAAAATCCAAGGTCATTTTTAGAGAAATTTTTTCATTTGATATATTTTGCATTAAATATGCCAAAACATCAAAAGATGTCATTGCTGAAACTAGGGAAATATTTTGAAATGCAGTGGTGCTAATTTTGAATTTTTAAAAACTGAAAAAATTGATAGGTACCTGTGTAGGTAACTTTTTAGATTTTCAATACATAGGTAGACTATTTTTTGAAATTTGCAACAATTGGTCAAAAAATTAACATCTCTGCATTCCAAAAAATGTCCCCAGTTTCAAATTATGATGTCTTATCTTTCGATGTTTTGGCTTCGTTAATGTGAAATATTTCAGAAGGAATGCTAAAAGTGGTCTTGGATTTTGATGGAAATGACCTAGGTCGATGCAGAATCTCCAATACTATCTTTTGGCACAGGGCCAATTTTCTCAAAACAGGTTGGGTGGAGGCTAGAGCAATAAAAACACAATTTTTCAACTATGTCCCCTTTTTGAGGACCTACATCTCCTCCAGGCGCACTATATAGCCGAGCAAAATTTTTTTCTGAGTGACTTTCAACTCAAGTTGGTTGAAATCCTCCAACATTTTTTCCCCGATCCACCCAATGTACTTTCGTACATTGCTTTGCTGATTATTATTTTTCGCATACCTATACCTATTCATTAACTGAACCATAATTCTACAGAAGTAGAGCTTAAAAATATTATATATCTTGGATGTACATATTGTACCAGTTTTTTGTAATTACCAAGCCACCATGCTCCTACCCATCTAGGATCTTTTTTATCTATATTTGGTGTTGAATACGGATCGATATAAATTTCCAGTGTGTACGAAGCCAGCATAAAGCCCATAAATACGCCGATTAATCGTATCGCGTGAATTAATGCTGTAAAAAAAAATCAGCTAATTAAATTAAGTGTAATATGGTACGTAAGCAAAAGCACATTTGCCTACGTACCTACCAAGTTTCATGTATCTGCCTTTAGGTAGGTAATGCACTCGTAATAACTTACTATATAAAAAAGGAAATATATTTTTCCTGGTGTTATTGTCCAAATACACGGATCCAGATGTCTTTAAAAGAATACCAGCTATTTCAATTGTTAACTGAGCAACAAGAAATATTTTAAAAGCAAAATTTCTAGCCATGTTGTCTTTAAAATATTCATCGCAAGGTTCATCTTCTAGTTTTATAATTGAATAAATTCAAATTAATATTGAATCGACAATTCGACGAAGAACATTTTTACTGATGAAAATGCGACACCTGTTATATTCGTATATCCGGCGGTGTTATTGCTTTTATAGTCATCAGTGTAGATTTTTAAATTTTCTCCGGCACCGTAGCTAATGTAAGGCAATGTTCGCAAGAAACTAGAACATCCTGCAATAATCATTCCAACGGCTAACCATCTTCCTTTATGGCCTTTGCCCACGAAATAGGTGAGAATGAAGTTGAAAAATAAACTACCGATTTCCGCTGTGCCTTTGATCGATCCTGTAAAAAATAGGTAAACAATGAATAGGTACCTATCTAATTCGTTTCTTTACATGACTAGGTATTCGAGTTTTTCTTTTTAAAAAAAAACTTAATCCAAACGTTGAGTATACCTGCGTAAAGGCCTATTTTTTAAATTTAAATAGGTAATAAAACAAAATTTTAACAAAAATTCATTTTGAATCGTTCCTCTTTACCTATCATGTTTTGTTTCAACGAGTAGGTACAATATTTTTGTATTAGCCCTTTCCCCTCTTTTTCATGAAAAAATAACAGCACGTGGTTATTCAATCTTCACAGGTATAGGTATATCTATATCTTACTAATCTACACAGAATAATGAAAATATGTATACTTCTACTTACCCAGCATTTTACTGGACATTTTGTAATTTTTTTCAACCGTTGTGATGGTTCCCATAAAATAAGCATTTATCATATATAGCATGGTGAGCACTAAAGTATAAGCCAATGCAAAACTCTTTTTGCTAGCAAACACTTGTAACCAATTTGGAGTACAGCAATACACGCCACATTTTATGTCATCCTCCTTTTCATCCTTCGATTCTAAACATGTATATTATATGTAGATTTCACATAAAATAGGAAAATTTTATCATATATTTGGGTCAATTATTTATAGAAAATTATCATAGGTTCTTCATACGGCAAACAAATTTACCTTCATCGTCGTTCTTAGTAAAACTAACACGATCGCTCTGAATCATTTTCTGATTGGATTGATCATCAGTATCGTGATTGTATCGGACGACTTGGGCCATTTTCAAATGAATTTTTACTTATTCAACTTTCACATTCACGAATTTGAAAAAATAAAAAGTAAACCACATTCGAATACTTTTTACGGTTATAAACACCCATTCGTATCATACAAAAATGAACGACTATCGCTTTGAAGCTTTAAAAAATAAAGTTTTCGTTTGTGCCTACGAATGCTATCAGTAATACGTGTGTACATGACTTGTAAATTTTTAACAGTCGAACTAAACCATGGTAGTCGAGTCGTTCGCAAATTTAATTTAAACGTTATTCACGTAGTTTGAAGATTTAGCCGGAAGGTCAGAACGTTTTTCTTTGATTAATGTAAAATGGACCTAAAAAGAGAATACCTTTATTATAACATTTTCTAACATTTATTTAATAAGGAAAGCATCTTAATGCTATACAACTACCATACCTACCCGAAGTACAATATTGAGTATTCTTTAGGCAATATTACTGAATTAACATTTTTTTTTTTTTTTACTGCCACACAAAATATATAAATAGGTAAATAATTGACTAACATTATCTATAAAGAATCGCCCAAATTTCTCAATTTTTCAAACGTTAGTTCTCTGACTTCTTGGGTGCTTAATGTGACGCCGTAGTTTATTTCCATGAATTGTTGTATATCCGTTCCTATCAAAGAATCCAAGCCCAATTCCAACATGGTCAGTGTTGGTAGAATACTGCTTGGGTTTTTGATACCTGTACAAAAATACATAGGTACATAAGTAAGAAGAGTATAGCTACGAGTATTCGTCTAGGTATATCAATTTATAAAATGTGAAAAAAAATTAATCATTATATTCTATACATTACTAACCTAAGAATTTAGCAACTCCTTCAACAATAGCATCGGCTTTCGAGTACGTTTCAACTCCACTTCTTTCGTTAATTATGTAAGACGACAGAATCATTTCAGAATTTTCCAAAAATTTGTGCAATGTTTTCAGGCAAGAATTGACTGGTTGGAAAGCCAAATTTATGGATTTAGTATTCTCGTATAAAATTTGTTTTTCCAGTTCTCCTATGTTTCCCCAATGGATCAAAGTCTACAGAAATTAAATATAAAAGATTAAAGGAAGGTAGGTGCATAATATAGGTGGTAGGTATAAGAATACTCGTCTATCCTATTACTTACAGCACACAAACCAGTATCTTTTCGTTTTCTCATTACATTTTGTATTAACCCATTAATGTAGCTATTAAGGCCATAACCTTTATCACCGTATAAAAATTCAACTGCTGAAAATGAAACGAAATACTTCAAATTTTGGCCAATTTTTCGTGTTAGGGTGTCCATGTTTTTGAGGAAATCGATTTTGTAATCTTTTATATTTTTCAAGTCATTTTCGTTCAAAGCGTCGATCGATTTATTTTCCAAAACCTGAAAGTTATAATGTAAGTATAGGTAAGAAAACCGCACCCAATTCGACGAGATATGTAAAGTTCAATAAGTAGGTAGGCAATAAAATATAAGTACTTTGGATGCGGTAAAATCAAATACTCCTTCGATTGGACCTAGTTGTTGAGCTTTCTTCAAAATATTTTCACATGTTTTTAAATTCAAATCATTCGATTTCAAAGTGATCACGGAAGCGTTTAAAGATTTCCATTTATGCAAGTAGATTTCTTTCAAATGTTCTGATTCTGACTCGACGGTTTCTAGCGAAACGAGAACTACGTTTTTAACGCCATGAGAAATCATCCAGTTTGTGACATATAAACCAAATCCAGTGGTTCCTCCTGAAATTATATTTATTGTAAGAAAATGATCATATTAATGCATGCAACAGAAAAAAAATTATATAAATGGGGGAGGGGGGAATCTTACCTAAAACAATGTAAGATTTCGAATTATCGAAGTAAGCTCTTGGTTTGGCGTTGAAAATTTTAGCGCAAGTATTCGTTGAATTTTTATCAAAATTAACGTTGATTATTGTTTTATACATGTTATTGCCTTCATATGAGTGACTGAAAACATGAAACAATTGATTAATGCGGTAGGTATAGATGGGGTATTTCACACATGAAAGCATATATTGGCTTATCAGTGATGATTTATGGTAATTTGTTGTGAATAAGTAGATAGGGTAGGTAGGTATGTAGGCGGAATTGTGCGATTATTGAATGAGTAAGTAACGGCAGTTCAGAAAATAAGAACCTGTCGAACATAAATTAAGTAAATATAGGTACCTGCTTAAATAATTAACTTTCAAATTCCCAGTTGAATTGTTTTCTTTTTCAATTCTCACGTTGAAGCAGTGCTCACAATTTTTTTTTTTTAGGTAATATTTTTTCAAATCTGTAGGCCAATTTACACGCTTTTATATTTAGGTAGGTATGTACATACTTTTTTGAAATTATTTTTCTAATTTGAGAAAATGAATAAAATTTTAGATAATATTTCACGCTGATTCAACTCAGTTTAGCCAAACAAAATTTCAGACATCTGACAGAAATACAAGTAGGTAGCTCCTAAATTGTTTAAAATGTTGACTAATTTTATTTTATATTCATATATTTTAAGATCTGGCGGTAGTGCTTAAATAGGTAACTTCGTTCGCATTTCAATTTTCAAATACTTGCGAGTGATTCTAAACTTTCTTCGAATATTTAAAGAAATATTTTTCCAAATTAAATAGCCATCCTGGGTATTAAAGTTTCACATATGGACAAGGAATTCAAATCTCTCTGAAGAATAACGAAGAAGTAACAGAAAATCATAAGACCTGAGGTCTGAGATTCATATATTGCATGGATGTTTTTCTTTCATGTGCTCACTGACCGATTCTTATTAGCAGAATCTCTTTTTCATAACCTCCTCCTCCTCCTCCTCTTCCTCGTTCTTCAAACAGATGCAAATACATTTATATTAATAGTCATCGTTTACAACAACATGGCTTTTACCTTAAAGCTGTTTGTAATTCATCTCCAGCAAATGAAGTGTAAGGTAAGGGTTGAATGGCACCAGATTTCAAACCATTCTGCATCAAGTCGCTGATTTGTTTGATTACAGAATCATTATCAAATATGCGTGAAACTGTTATACGATGGCAAGTTAAACATCTCATATTGCCGCTGGAACCTGCCATGAATATAAATAATCAACAATATTAATAAAATAAAAAAAAGTCATGTAGGAATACCTACTATATCAAGGTAGGTACTTATTATGTACCTATCTTTCAGTAATTTTCCGTTCACTTTCATGTGCAACTTGAAAACAAAAATAGGTATAATAAATTACATATTTACCAAAATTTTCTTCAGAAACGCTGTCGTTATCAAAGTACACCAGTTTGCCCTTTGGAGATAGCGAATTAATGTACGATCGTACGTTATAAGCACGATTGAACGTAGTATCAAACAAAATGTTGACACCTGTATTGTCTGTTTTTTGCAATAGTTGCACGTAAAAGTTGTCATTTTGTGATACGAGGAATTGCGTGTCTTTAATCTAAAATAAATTCGAAAGAAACATAAAAACAATATACCGCAAAATGCTTATTTTACATACGAATCTGATTTTTAAAAAAAATTACTTGAGGGAATAATTTCTTCAAGAGTAACTTTTGTGATTTATCTGTTAATAATACGAATGGGTTGAGCTGATATTGTAGAGCGATGTAGAGTGACGCTATAGCGATGCTGTTTGCACCAATAATCAATACAGAATTTCCTTTCTCAATACCGCTTCGTAAGCATAAAGAATAATAAGCCTAATAAAAAATCATAGATTGATAAAATAATCTTACAGGCATAAAAATAGGTTTGAAAAACTACAAGTAGGTATGGTAATTAAACTTACTAAGACGTAAGCAAATGGAACTGTTGCTGCTTCTTCCATAGTCCAATTTTTAGGTACATTCCATACAAAGTTATCGTTAGCAATTACATTTGAGGCAATGGCTCCTTCTTTCACTAAACCGAAGATTTTTTCTTTACCATTGTATCCAGAAAATTCTAAACCGAGCTGCAACAAATTAATCGTAAGTTCAATGAGTCAAAATTCTTCTATAAAAAATGGCTATGTAGAAAAATTATCATGTAGGTAAACCCTGAGTAAAAATTTACTTTTGATTCGGCCGTGACATCTGCGAATTTCCCTTTTACCAATGCTTGACTCTGTAAATCCAGCGAAGCGCTATAAATCTCGCAACAAATATTCTTATTATTTTTGGAACTTCTGGAACAAACAAAAGCCACGTAACTTAGTAGGCTATTGATCATCTCAAGAATTTTTGTCTTTCTTTTTCAAAAATTACGAGCACCTAGATACGTACTTGGAAGCGTAATTTATGTTTTTTATCCAAGAAATGCTTGTAGGATCTTTATCGAAATCGAATCCCGCATAAACATTATCACAAGGCACGTAGTAATCATTCGATAAAGGAAGGTATACGTATGTTCCCCAAGTACCATTTTTGAAAACGTTCACAGGGTAGTTACTTTTCAAGTGAACATGATACATTTCGCAGGTTACAGAAAACATGGGAGCTGTTTCATCTTCGATGATAACTATGCTGGAATTATTACGAAATTTATTATATCTACGTGTTATAGCAAGGTCAAAGGATGGATAATGAAAAAAATTTAAGGATTTTGATGTGTAAGTACATATGTACATATATGCAATTTAGAAAAAATCTTGGCTCCGGAAGTGCCCCTGAAAGGAAGATATGGGTCTTCAAAAAGGATACATTTTCGAAAAAATCGTGTTTTTTTTGAAAATGTCCCCTCCCTGTTTGGAAAAAATATGGCTTAGTGCCGAAAGATTAGTATTTATTATTCTGCGTCAATCTAAGCCATAATCAACTGGGAAAATATTTTTAAACACAGTTTATTTTTGTCATTATTGTAAATTTTGAAAAGAGCCACAGCGAAAAAAACCATGATTTTTTCCCAATATGTCCCCTCTCTGAGGATCATATCTCTCCTCCAGGGGCATTTCCGAAGCTAACAATTTTTCTGATTGTGAGTAACTTTCAACTCAAAATTAAGGTCTCCACTTTGACCAAAACCCTATTAGTAGGTTCAGATAGATTTATGCTACTTGTTTTTTTTTTTTTAAATTGCCTATTACTATTTACTGTCATATAAGTAAGCATGAAAGGGGAAGGAATAAAAGACCTAAAAGTAGTTCACCACACACCCGATGACGACCGAGCATCTACCAATAACTGAGGAAACTATGTACAGATAAACATGCTGCCTACCTTGAAAATTGAAGGGGCAAAGAGGTTGTTTAGGGAGTACCGAGACCTACATCACATTAAGTTTCGATCATTCGGATGAGAATGAGAAGTAGTCTCACTCTAAAATTCACAATGAGAAAGTAATGCAAATGTTGTCTTTTTTAAAAAATCGAAATAGGTCACACGAGGGTTTTATCATGACATTGTTCAAATTTTGTTTTCAAGGTTTCATTATCATCTATGTATCTACATACTATCGTCTATCTATACCTATTCCTATTACCTACCAATGCTGGTTTTTGAACATGATAAGTATTTAACTATGGCTGAAGAAACTAAATAAAGTCCCGAGGTACTTACCTTATATTTTTGTTTTTAACTTCAGCTTTCACACTCTTGGTAAAGTTCAGAACATTATAGGTTTCAACTCCTCTGGCGATAATTAAAACATTATCGGTTAATTGATCGGGTATTTGTTGGACTTTCTTAATCCAATCTAACGAGTCATTTGATACTGTAACCACATAGGGCATTTTATCGGCCCACAAATTGGCCTATAAAGAAAAAAAAACAATTTAAAAAACTTGAACAAGAAATAAATTAGGTTAGATAAAATTGAAATTGATAATAACTTTTTTTAGAACGATGTAAGCTTTATCTTGGAACGTTAAATAAGACACCAATTTTAATTCTGTGTCTTCGACAACATTGACATTCTCTTGAATATCTTCTTGCAGTACAACACAACCTCCTGCTCTGACAGCTTGAATAACGTTTTCGAATAAATTAGAGTTGCTGAGCACATTGGATGCAATTACAATGTGGCAATTTGTATCGACTGATTCGAGGGTCAAATCTTTGCACACAGTTTTTATATTATTATTTTCCAATTTTTCTGTGTTGTCTAAAGGCTCCGAAGAATAAACTGTGATATCAATCTGAAAAAATAAAAATTACTCGAATTTATGATACTTGGGGTCCATAACTATATAACTGAGCACTATAAGCTTACGGAAGTTGTAGGATTTCCATTCACTATTTTAGGCGATAGTAAAGACTCGAATGTATTGTATGAGCTTAATTCAGCAACTTTTAATTCACTTTGTCCGCACCAGTTTTCAAGGGCGATTTGTAAACTGATATCGCAAGCGTTTTGAAGCTAAATGGTAAAAATCAAAAATGTTTTAATTGAAATATGTACTAACTATAGATAGTGAATAAGTAAGATGAATAGGTATATGTTAATGAGGAAATATAGGTACCTTCATGCCAACAAAAGGTACGAATTTATAAGCTTCTAATTTCGGCTGAGTGCCAGACGTACAAGCTAGAGTTTTGATTTTAATATCTCTGATTTCCATGCAGTCCGAGTTGAAAACGTTATAAGCGTTGTTATGTTTAACAATAATTTCTGAAATAAAAATCTGATTAGTTTCAATCTAATTTCGTTATTTGTAAATTTTACGAATTCAGATTTTTTAATTTCAAAACCTTCGTTATTTTTGAAGTTGGTTGGATCAAGAACAATTTTCCTGATGAAGGAAACCACCGAGTAACTATTCTCAGCGAATTCTGTCGATAATATGGAGAATTGCAGAGCAGATTCTAATAATGAATTCCAGTTTGACGGCGTAACTTTGCATGAGTTATCTGCAAAACGTTGTCATTTTAATTAAAATGTAGCCTATCAAATAGTTAGGTAGGTATCTACTAAAATCTATTCACGTTGTTAAAATTATGATTACTTTGATAATTTACTGCTTTCAGGGACTGGAACACTTCATTAAAATTATAGTGCTTGGCACTAAGATCGTTGTAGATATCAGTTTTGAAAATTTCACTAGTAGAATTGTTCGATGAATTTTGCTGGAAAATTTTCTTTGGCAGAAATTCTTTCGTCACATTTGGTGGTATGTACGCATGACCACTAGCAACAATACTGCCACTTTCAAAAATTTCAAATTTGTTAGTTGTATTCATAATATTCACAAAGAACGTAACATGACCTGAAAAAAATCACAGAAAATAGAAAACAAGTTTAAAATTTAACTGCATTAAATTGGGGGGGGGAATGCCATACCATCATCTGGAATAACAGTTTCGCGGACAAAAGATACGTTTTCTACGACCAGGGGAATCTCTGAAATCGGTTTCACTTGCAAACGACTGAAAGCTCTCCACAATAACGTCTGTAATAAAAATACCAATAACCCGATTGGCACATTTCTGGTGATATCTGACTAATCATTTCTGCAGTCAGAAATTGCCGTTTTGACAGTCAGATTCGCAGTCTGACTACAATCAACCAATCAGAAACAAGTATTTTTTTGAAATTCCAAGATGGCGGTGACTCGTCAGAAGACTGAGTGGAGATCTGAGCGTGGATCTGACTAGTCAGATCCACACTCAAAACCACAGTCAGATATTGCCGTTTTGGCAGTCAGAAAATACATTCTGATTGATATGTGGTCAGATCCCTATTCAGATGCACTGTCTGAAAAATGCCGTTTTGCCAACCGGGAATTTAAAAATACTTCGAAAAATATTCGCAGCTTCGGCAAGAAAAAAATCTTACAATGTAGAATGATTTGGGAAACAATTCGTTGTTATTTAGATAATTTTCAGGTAAAAATTTGAATTCTTCTTTGTCAAAGTCCACCACAACTTCTATTTCACCAGCTGTTCTGTTATCCTGCGGAGAAATAAATTAAATAGGTGCATCATTATCATTTTGTAGTACACTTACTTTAAAATGAAAATTCGTATTGGCATTACTTTCGGAGCAAATGACACCACATTCCAGTTTACTGAATGATCCCATTCAATCATTGACTGAATCATAGGTGTCTTATGTGAAACTGGAAATTCTATTTTTGGGTATAGATTTTGAATTTGTGGTTGGAATCCTACATTAAATATCCTGAAAAAAAAATCAATGGCGTGTGATTGCAATACTACAGGGTTCTACTTTAATAACATTTTGCCCCTGAAATGGGACTGAGATAGGCAATCTATTAAACATTACAACTCAATCAGAATCTCTGTGAAAAGAGTTCAAGCAATTTTGCTGTTACGGGATTTTTTGCGGAAATAAAATGGGGGGGGAGAATTTATTCATACAATTATGCGAACAAAAATTCTGAATTATTCTCGACGTACTTTCCGATTGATGACACGAAACTGTAGGCATCAGCTTGTCCATTAAATAATGATAAGGCAGGAATTTTCGGTGTTTTGAGCACTTCAATATCGCCGCTGAAACCGACTTCTAGACCAAATGAAAAATCTTCCAGATAAAGTGCTTTCTGTATTCAAAAAATAATAATAATTATAAATTTAAAAAAAAAAAACAGAGTATTTGCGCGTAATTATGCGAATATTTTTCTTTATTTTTTTTCAGTAGGTATTTAAATTAAAACGTTTACTTGAATTGGAGAAGCAGAAGTTAAACTGGAAATTAAATATGAAGCAACGGTCGAAGATTCGCAAGCAGCAAATGTGAGCCATTTTTTGGAGGGTAGTGTAGCATTTGACAAAACCTACGAAAAATTCTCGTGTATGTAGGTACTTCTTCTGCATTAAGAAAATCCCAAAAGATCTGATGCAAAAATTTACCAGTTGTAAATCGTCTGTGAGTTTTGAGATATTCTTCGATGATTTTAGAATTCCAATAATGTCTACAGGATTTGAGCCGATTTCTTTCACGTTGACTCCTCTTGAACTTAAAGTTTTGTTGAAATTATCGATAGATTGTTTCGGACCGGAAAAATAGGTGCACTGTGAAGATATTTTGGCGAAAACATAACTGTCAGCAGGAGGGAGGTATTTATTCCATGGAACATCTGTAAAATTTCACAACTAAGGTGTTAAATACCCGCAATATTTTGATAATATGCACACCCTCTACGCTTTAATAAATGTCTGTGCATAAATTTCGGGTAATTACCGGCTTTAATAATTGTTGACGGATAGTTAAAACGTTGTAATAAAGATCCGATATGAAAAGCTGATAGAACAGCTTGCTGTAAAGTGTAACATCCATTTGCATACCCGGCAGCAATCTCTCCGATGTTTAAACCAATTATGAAATCTATTTCCAAATTGAGGGATTTCAGCACATCAATTGTACCGATCTGAGAAAATATGTCATTTTACGGGTTGCATAGGTATTAATTTAAAGAACGAGGTGGGATACTGTAAAGCGTTAGTTTTTTTTTTACTTGTAAAGCTGTTATTCCAAGAATCACATTGAGCAATGATTTTTCAGTATTCAACGTTTCTAAAATTTTTCTCAAGTCTATTTTATTTACTACTGTTTTTAGAACATTTTGGCAGTTATTGATCGAATTTTGGAATTCGATTATATTGAATAAATCTGATCCAGTAGGTTTCCATTCCGCTTCAATACCGGGTAAAATTAAACACAGTTTTTGTTCAGAATATCTCTGGATTTGCTGTAAAATATGCACATTCGTTTGTATATATTTTTTTGAATGATGGAAGATGAGCATAGATAGGTATTTACTTTTATTTCTTTATCTCCGTTTCCACCCAATATCACATATCCACGAAAATCATGACCTCTAATATTCTTTCTGAATATGTTATTCAAAAGGGCATATAATTCAGGATCTTTTGGCAATGAAGATAACTAGTACAGAAACAGAAAAATCATAACACTAGGTATAGGTAGGTACTGAATTGATAGCTGATTTGGCGCGCTCCATAAATTATCATATACCTTTTGAAACATAGTTTCAACTGCACTTTCAGTAACTCCAGAAACGCATACAAGTCTTGGAATATTATCATAGAAATTTTGCTTCACTTTCTTATTGGATAAGAGCAATGCGTGACCATTTGCTCCCCCTACACCGAAAGAATTTACAGCAACTAATCCACCATCCCATGGAGTAGGTTCTGTAATTACCTGCGAATAATTTGCAATTAGATAGGTAATTACGTCTCGTTACCATCGAAAGTAAAAACAATCTGAATAAAATATACTTTAAGGCGTCCATCTAATAACGCGGGTATATCGGGGTTTGGAACATTGTAATGTAAATTAGGAGGTAAAATTCCACATTCCATCGCAACGCATACTTTGATGACTGCGGATAAAGCACTAGCTGGCTCAGCATGGCCCATGTTAGATTTGATGGATCCTGTACGTAATGGTTCTTTTCTGTTTTTACAAAAAACTTCCGTGACTGCGTTCATCTCTTGTGGATCACCGACCTTGAATTTAAATCAAACTCAATGTCACTTTTCCCCGAAGAAATTACGAGTTAAAAAAAATGTATTGTCCAAGTTAGATAGGTATATTAACCCTGGTGGCTGATCCGTGAGCTTCCATAAAGTCGATTGTAGATGGGTCAATATTAGCAAGCTGTGCAACTCTTCGGAATAATTTGACTTGTTGTGGACCCGATGGAAATGTAATACCTTCATCTTTATAACCGTCACAATTACTACCTGCGGCCAAAACTTGGGCGTATACTCGTTTAGCACTCTTGGCTTTCTGCAATAAAACTGCCACAACGCCTTCACTGCGGACGTAGCCATCCCCTGTAAATATATGAAAAAATAATGCAGCCCTAGTAAAGCTTCAAATTTGTAAAACAAAGAGATCGTACAAAAGGGCAAATCTTACCACTGATATCAAAAGCTTTACATTTCCCTTCAGGCGATAACATATTAAGACACTGGAACATTAGGCAAACGCAAGGATTCAAAACTAAATCAGTACCGCATACAAAACATGCCTCACAAACTCCATCTTTGATCATATCATAGGCTTGTTGAAAAGCAACTAATGTTGTTGAAGAGGCCGTATCGATCGAATAACTAGGACCTGAAGGAAAAAAATCCATTCGACCACGACAAATAAATTATCGCTATAAAATACGTTTAGGGTAAGAAAGAGAACATAAGTTTCGCTTGCCTTTTAAATCCAGCATATAAGAAACACGATTAGCGAACATTGTTCTTGTACATCCGGTATATTCGAAACCATTAATTTTATCCGGCATTTGTGACCATTTATCTTGCGTTTCACTAGACGCAATTCCAACCACAACCCCAGTCTTACTCCCTTTCAAATCCTCCGGATGTAAACCTACATACAGTAAGCTGCGTTTAGTTTCTTTTTCGTTCAGCATTTGCAATTTCTTGCATGAAAAAAAAATAACCTGCATCGACGGTCGCTTCAAATGCAACTTCCAGTAAACCTCGAATTTGAGGATCCATACGTTCAGCTTGTTTTGGATGTATGTTGAAGAATTTGGCGTCAAATTTCGATAAATCTTTAAGTAATCCGTAACGTTTGATAGCTCCATACAACCCTGGTTAATAGGTATTAAGCAAAATGAAGATGAGTATAACTTTGGCCAAGTTTTGATTTTACCAATGATGAACTTAGAATACATATAATAAGCAGGTAGGTACCTACCATTTTGGAATCGTCTCGGTTCATCAGTGATTAAATCGATCTTTGATAGAAGTTTACTCTGGAATTCTTCGACAGAATCGCAGTTTGGAAGTCTAGCAGATATACCACTGATTACAATGTCTTCATCATTCCATTTTGATCCATCTAAAAGATCTGATTTAGCAACCATGGTTGATGGGGAAAAGTCTTTTGAGATAAAAACAACAGATCTGTAAAAATTCAAACTTATACGATCAGATTTCAAAAGATATATTCATACAAACTATTCGTAAAAATAATAGGATAGGTATAGGTACTTACCTTACTTCAACTCTATTATTGCACCGACAACTCCTCAAAAGAATTCACTGTTACTGGTCACTGGTACAAGAGCAAGTAGGTAATCAATAAGGGATCATTTTTCATCGAGATAAGTTTGATTTATGTCGCTAAAAAAATAAAATAAAAAAAATAAAACACATCGCAAAGTTAGAAGTTATGGGATTTATGCAGATAAGAGAGCAGTTGTTTTATGTAAAATTTATCGTGTTTCGTTGAAGCTTGAAATTTTTTTCAACACCTAGATTAACTCTGAATATTGTCAACATGGCCAACATGGGTATACCTTATGTTATATGTAATACATATTATTGCAGATAAAAATGAAAAAAGCAATTGAGTGAACATTCGTGCGATGAATTTATTACTAAAATGCCAGGATTTAGCAAGGTTTCCTCAAAGTTCAAATAGTTCAATTCTTGATTAAGCAGTCAATTAAAAAATATTACAAAAAATAAAAAAGAAATTGCATCGTATTTTTTGCATCAGCTTTCACAAATTTATTTATAAGGAACAATATTACAATATGTGCAATGGGATATATTTGGTATATGTTATCAGGTATCAAAACTCACAAATACTTGTTTGCGGTCAAGGTCGATTAAGCAAGTGCAAGTATTATTTTATTGCAAAAAATAAATAAATAAGTAAAATAAAATAAAAAATAAAACAATACCTATCAAATTTGGAACCACCCTTCAAATTTTGCACCTATCAACTCTAGTTGCAGACTGCAGTACAAACGATATGGCCGAACTTATCCGGAAATCAACGAAGTGATTCCAATCACAAATAATGCTTATCACCTTATCAGTATCAAATCACGTGTGTTTTGCCTGTTTTGGTCTTTCAAGATTCAAAAAATTTTAAATTTTGCAGAGCGGCGTATTCGTAATTCTGTCTTGTGCATGTAATTTTTAAAAAGTGTAAAAGCATCATCTATTGTTAAAAAATCTCTTTTTCAGTGAGGTAAAATTACTTCAATTTACGACTTGTGATATAAACTGTAGATTGATGAGCTGACGAAATCATGAACGTGAAACCAAATACATCGCAAATCGGCGATGGCTGGGTAACTTACCATTGTTTTATAATAATATACCTGATTGTTATGCTAGATATTGAATGAATATATTCGTACCATGAAGATAAAGTGGTTTCAATTTCGAATTGCTTATAATGCTGGCACTTGTTCTCTACAGGACGATTATATGAGCGCGAAGAAATCCAAACTTCATGAGCAGTTTTCAAATGAAGCCAGTAATGTTCCCCAAACGTCTGACATATTTTCCGGCGTATCAGTTTTCGTAAATGGTTATACAAGTAAGCTGACAAAGTCACATCCTTTGAAACTCTTGCTGTAGAGCATGAATGAAAAGAACTCAACATGATTGCCGATAAATTGTTCATCTTACAGTTCCTCCAGCTGATGAACTTCGAAGAATACTCATGAGCCATGGCGGCGATTACCATCATTACTACGAAAATGGCAATACAACGTATATGATCGCTACAGTTCTACCTGCCGCAAAAATAAACGCGTTCAAAAATTCCAAGATGAAAATAATCAAACCAGAATGGATAACCGATTGTTTAAACGCTAAGAAGTTATTGGATCATAAGCCATATTTACTCTTAACGAACACAGAGAACAGTTTTTTCTCAAAGCGTGCCTCTTCTTCTAGCGAAAATTCCGACATTTCTATTTCTGCCTCGCATTCTACCTCCTCAGATATCAAACTTGATACTAGTTTCGGTGATTCTAACGATTCGTCACGAAATATAATCTCTCCGGTTAAAAAGAATAATTCACCGGTGTCAAAACCTGTTCAAAACTCTCCGAAAAGAAAAACCGCTCGAGATGAAAATTTCATCGAAGAATTCTACAGTAATTCTCGACTACATCATTTATCTACGATGAGCGTCAAATTGAAAACATTTATAAGCGATTTACGATCTAAAAATTCGAACGAATTCAGTGGCAAGACTCGCTTGAAGAAGTGGAAATTAGCTCACGAGAGTGAACTTCAAAATCATAATTTCGTTTTGAAAGATGAAAAATGTATTATGCACATTGATATGGATTGTTTTTTCGTTTCTGTTGGGATCCGCAATCGACCTGATTTAAAAGGACTTCCCGTTGCCGTTGCTCATAGTAGAAGAAGATTTTCAGCTAAAGATTCCGCTTCGAATGAGCAAGGCAGTCTAGACGATCCTACTGCGAGAAGTGATTTTCGTTATGAAAATTTTGATGCGTTTGATTCCATGTCCGAAATTGCATCGTGTAGTTACAAAGCTCGAGAATTTGGAATAAAAAATAGCATGTTGGTTGGGCAAGCTTTAAAATTATGTCCTCAACTAACCATCATACCGTATGATTTTAGCGCATATGAAGAAGTCACCTACGCTTTTTATAAACATATCGCGAGGTAAATAAATATTAGAAGCGTATTCAATATTTTAATCTCATATGTCAATCTAATATTATGCTTTCGTTTATGTTACAGCTATACCTTGGATGTTGAGGCTGTTAGTTGCGATGAAGTGTTCGTTGATTGTACTGAAGTGTTGAAATATGCTAATATTGATTCTTCGTCTTTTGCAACTATTTTAAGAAAAGAGATCAATGTGAGTAGATGAAAGATTGTTCAAAAATTCATTCATTATTTTTTGCACATTCATCTTGATTTCGATTTACAGGAAATTACTGGATGTACGTGCTCGGTTGGTTTTGGACCTAATCGATTGATATCTCGTTTAGCGACAAAAATAGCGAAACCAAACGGCCAGCTTTGTATTTCTAATCGAGAAGTCAGTAATTTTATCAAAAATATTCCAGTTTCATATTTACCAGGTATTGAATTGTTTCACTATCAAAATTTTAAAAATGTAATCTGATATGTACTTGTTTGAGTGAAAAAAATATTGTTAACATGAGTCATGGTATAATTCTAGGTGTTGGTGGTTCAATGAATAGTAAACTGACTGCCATGGGAGTGAAAACTTGCGAAGACGTACAAAAATTACCAGCGTCCAAACTACAGCAAGAATTTGGTAAAAAATTAGGACTTGATGTACATAGGTATCTAAATCGATTTCTTGGTTTACATTTTCAAAGTGATTGTACTCATATTTAGTAAATTGATTTTTTTTCCTCGTGAATTTGAATAATTTAGGCGCTGTTTTGGTGAAGATGACAGACCGTTGAATTTCAACTATCAAAGAAAGTCTCTTTCTGCGGACGTTAATTATGGGATCAGATTTCAAACGAAAGATGAAGCTGAAACGTTTCTAAAAAAATTATCTTTAGAAGTTGAAAATCGACTAACTGATGAAAAATTAAAAGGCTCTTCTATCACGCTGAAGTTTATGGTAAATTGTTAGAAAGTGAATTAATTCCGTTTGTTATGAATACATTTATATATTTAGTTGGCTATTCTACTATTTTGTAGGTTAAATCAAAAGACGCTCCTTATGAATCAGCAAAATTTTTAGGACATGGAATTTGTGACGCAATTACAAAGACTATATCTCTTAATCAGCCTACTTCAGATGCAAATGTTATTTGTCGGTATGTTGAAGAATTTTCGATTTATTCATATTTTCAAATGCCTATTTAATTTTTGAATTTTGGTCAAATTTATTTCAGAATTGCTATAAAAATAATGCAGGATTTCAAAATTTCCCCGGATCATATAAGAGGAATAGGAATACAAGTTTCTCGTCTTGAGAAAGAAAAAAATTCCAATTCTTCCGTTTTAATGGATAAATTTATCGTCAAGAAAAGTGTACCGAAAAAAGAAGTTCCTTCATGCGATGAAGCTTCTACTGTAAAAAATGAAAATAACGTGGAATGTGTTGACAATAGTTCAAAATTCAACAGCAATGTACCAATGGACAATAAGGTTCAAACAACATCAATTTTAACGTCTGAATTTTCCGTTGCCCTTATTGTAAATTGCGTGCATTAATTAATTTTCGACTATTTTAGATGAAATTAAAACCGTCCATCAGTCCAGATGTTACACTCGAATTCAAACATACTGCAACTGCGGACAGTATATCTTTCGGTTCATATATTACCGCTGATAAAACATTCAACGATTTAGCACCAGTTTCTGAAATAACTCGTGCCGTTGAACTTTGGATTACAAGTGAGAATGATCCTCAGCTCAGTGATGTGGAGATGTTATTTTCTTTCATAAAATCTTTAGCATCAAAGAATGGCATCGAATCTTTGAATTTCATCGCTGATAAATTGAATAGGTAGGTGCTATAAAAATGCATTATACGTTGATTCAAATCATACTCAGAGAATATTTGATCTTTGAAACAAGTTATCTGTTTTCAGATTCCTTGAAACCAACGAAAATGTAAAGTGGAAAATGATTCGATTTGCTTTTATGGAATTGGTTGATAGTATTTATCAAATTACTTGAATGATCGAGGTTAGAATTTTCTTCATCAATGGTTACATTATCAATTGAACTGTCGAAATAATATGTACCTGCGGTTTGAAATATTTCTTATTGTTTACCAAACTTGTACCTGAATTCTGAAGAAACGAAGAAGTTTATTTTTTTAGTTTATTTTTTTGCACATTTGTACTACGATAGAAAGTCATTTATAGCAATAAATGATTATTAACGTTATTTCAAGCCAAGAGATAAAATCTTGACGAAAATTTCATTTTTTCTTGGTAGTTTAATTTATTTTTTTTTTTTTAATTTTCTTAGTTCTTTTATTATGAATAAAACTGTCCCAAATATTCATCCTCTCGCAGGATTTTCTGAAAATTTTCGAAAAAATATTGGGTTTTTTAAAAATCAATAAAGCTGTTTCTCAAATAAAAAACATGAAAGTACATAGGTAATAGGTATTTCAATGATATCCTTGATTATTTTTCAAATGGGCGTTGAAGTCTGAAGATTGGTCTGCGTTCAAAGACTCTCGAGATCATCATGTCAAGATCTTTGCTCGTCGATAGGCCTACGTGAGTTACGTACTTGAAATCGTTTAGCCGTCGGTATGAAACAATTCTCCCAACTTTCACTTTTAATCGTATACCTTATTGCCTAATGGGGAATTTTCCCATTGAATAAAAATCACGCATTATTAAACTGGTATTATTGTACATAATACAAAAATACTCGTATGTAAGTATTCTTAGGTATAGGTACCTACTACCTACCTCATTGAATTCTAAAATTCACTGTTCGAAATATTGTTTGTAAATTATATTTCTTATCATAAATAAAAATGTAGAATGCCTTGAATCCATCTAAATATAAATGTTTCTGGTTTAAAAATTTTTTTAAATCAGTATTATAATGAGCACCTAGACTTACCTATTTTTCAAGATCATTTTTACCCATATAATTCCAGCATACGTAATTATTTTTTGATACTTCATTTTTGTCAACTTATGCAGCTAGTTAGGTGCATCCATTTGCAAGAATTTAGTTGAATTGGAGCACAGCAGCGTTGTCTTTCGTTTTTATCCAGGTAATTGACGAGTACAAAACACACCAAACGGTGTAACTCTCACCTGAGAGCAACGACCGCGTCTTTATGTGAACGTAAAATGTGTACCATCTATCCACGCGTATTCTACCTTAACCTTCATTTCACTACATAATCTCCGGTTAGTCGATGATTTTTTATCAAACCTGTTTCTATGCGGACGCATGATTTTTTTTTTCTTCAAGAAATTCTTCCAGACAAGATGTAGAATTTTTCGTGGACCATAGTTCAGGTTCTTCTTAATTCAAGGTTTTATCTAACATAAAATCGAATTATTTTGCGTTTTTATGCATATTTTTTAGTTAATATCTAATTTCGTTTAATATATTTTAGCAAACGTGTAATATCGATGAGTTTCCTTATTTTAAGAGCATTTGTCTTCATTTAAGCAAGCTTTCCCAATTCTCTATTACGGTAAGTTGATTAAAACTTCATTAAATAGTAAAAGAAGGAAAATTTCTAGGCATACCTACCTATTTTATGCTTATTTTCTATGGTAAAGGTAACGTTTTATTCGGTTGGTTGCTTGAGTGAGAAATGTTGCGTATATTTTTGTTTCATGAAAATTTTCTGTGCGATAAATTTTCAAAAAATAAAAATGAAAGTTGAAATAGGTAGGTACCTATAGTGTAATGAAACGTATCGGATAAGTAAATGCTATTTTTATTCCCCTTCTATAGGATGTTTCCATCTCTCGAAGTGTGAATACTTTCCTTTTTTCATTCAACTTCGTCATTCACATGTTTTCAAACAGACTCCGCTTATTTTAAAGATTATTTTGCATGATTTATTTTTCTTGAAATTTATTTTTACGTGATTTGTGTCTACTTACGGATATAAAATCTTAATAAATCGAAATTCTTATTAAACGTTTAGTTACCTACCTATTCGAATTTTCGTTACCTATTTTAGTACCTAAATAGATGCCGATTTGGGTTTGGAGTTGATTATCACTTTGATATTTTAGGGAAGAAAAACTCGCAAATATGTTGAAAACGATTGCAGTATTCCACTGTCGTTCATTTCGTAGATATCGTTCTACGATTTCAATTACACCTCAGCATATTGAAAATGTATCTTCAATTTTTAACGACAATAATGTTCGATCATACGATGAAGTACCAGGTCCTAAACCTTTTCCAATTATTGGAAACAGCTGGCGATTTCTACCAGTAATAGGTGAGTTCGTGAAGTACAAGATTAACTATTATATCAATACCTACTTAGATAATTAATAATTCTAGTAGTCTTGTACGTCCAAAATTAGATAGTATTCTGTTCAGATACCTATGTACTAAAACTTATAAATACATAACTGTCAGGTGTACGATTCAGCATTAGGAAGTTTTCTATAATTGCCTTTTTAGTGTGCGTAGCACACTATTGGTTTCGCTTTGAGAAATGAAATTTTATTGGAACTGAATGTTCTCTTAAGCTATCCAACCGTTTTTTGTACCTATTGGACACCATTTGAGAATCATTAAGACGGAGGGAATAGATTAATTTTCATTCAATTCGGATGGGTAGTTGCTGAGTAATTGCAATTTTAGTTCATTATTTTAATGCATTAAATCCTAAAAAAGGGAAAAGGGGACTTGTAGAACACCTGCCGCTCATTGTACCCTGCTATACCCCCAGTCTATTCCATCACCAGCTGTGTTTCATTGTACCCTGTTACACCCCCAGTCTGTTAGCTGTAAATTCCAAGTGGGAGTGGTTTGGTGGGGCGTTTACCAAACAAATATATTATTTTAATGCCGTAACCCTCGTAGCGAAGTGGTGGCTGAGTGGTTAGGGCATGTAGGTAGGAATAGGAAATTTAGGGACCCAGGTTCGAATCCCCGTGAGGTAAGTAGGTAGGTGACAGATTTTTCGTAGGAAAATTGGATAGGTAAATGCTTCGGAGTTACCTATGTAGTAGGTACATGATAATGGGGTAAAAATAATGCTGAAATTGAGTTATGAATTATGATATATTTGCTAACTAAAAATTCATTTCATTAATTTTTTGTCTACCTATAGCCATAAGTATAGTAAGAATTACCTTGACATGAATAATTTTCAACTTTTTACTTATAATTTAAAAATTACTTCAAAATGAGTAATTAAACTAATTTTTGTACAATTGAAACATGTAATTTTTATTATCATGATTTAGTAAAAATTATTAAAACAAAACGATTTTTACTATTGGTACCTATAGCAAAATTTATTAAAATGATAAGTTTTACTATACGATTACAGTAAAAATTATTGAATGGGATCTGGTACTTAATTATGAGTATTTAGTTAAATTTTTTTGTAAAAATTACCCATATTTTTTTCGTGTAATAGGCAATGCAAATTCTTAACATAGGTATTTTATAAGATTTAATTCTTAATTTAGAATGAAAAGCAAGTTCTGAAAATGTGAAAATTGGTTTGAAAATTTATAAATTTGAAGACAATGGAAATTCTAAAAAAAATAATATGAAAATTTGTATTTAGAGACGCTAAGAATTCCAAAAATTGATTAAAAGTTCTGTAAGTTGCAGATAATGTGAACTTGAAAATTATATGAAATAAGTATTGTAATATTTATGAAGAAGATGAGAATTCTGAAAAATTGGAGGCAATGTGAATTCCAAAAATTGAGTAAACGTTTTACAATTTGTGGAAAATATGAACTTGAAAATTGAATTTGAAATTTTTTAATTTAAAGACAATAAGAATTCTGAAAAATTATTCAAAATTTGACTATTTAGAGGCAATGTGAATTCTAAAAATTGATTGCAAATTTCCTAACTCAGCAGCAATGCAAAATTCTGAAAATTTATTGAAAACTTTATGAAATTGTAGCGATGGGGAATTTGGGAAATTGATTTGAAATTTTGTAAATTTTAAAACAATGCAAACTATGAAAAACAACTAGAAATTTCTTAATTTAGAAGCAATACAAGCTTATAAATTATTCTGAAATACCTATTGTAATTTGGAAAATATGAAAACACTGAAAAACAATTATTATTTTGAAGCAGTGAGAGTTTCAAAAATTCTCATCACTGTGACATGGTTGATTCACTTATGCACTACCTAGATGCAATACCGGTTATAGCTGTAGAAAAGGCAGCTAGCTACGCACACTCTAGTTTCTGTTTCCATTTACTTCACTGCCACTATATGGATACCTAAATTCTTCGAAAGATTAATTTATGCATAAGTATTGCTTTACAGGACAGTACAAACTAGAAGAAATTGATTTATTATCACAAGCATTGCATCGACAGTATGGAGATGTAGTGAAAATAGGAGGAATTCTCGGACGTCCCGATATGGTATTTCTGTACGATGCTGATGAAATAGAAAAAATATTTCGAAATGAAGATGTACTGCCATTTAGACCTTCGATGCCATCGCTGAATTATTACAAACATACGCTGAGGAAAGAATTTTTTGGAGATACTTGCGGTGTAATTGCTGTGTAAGTCTTAGCATTCGAATAATAGTTCATAAATCATTATTGATTGTTAACATCGAATTCTATGTGGATATAAATAGAAACAAAATATTGTATACATACCTACCTACCTACCTACCTACCTACCTACCTACCTACTCGCAGCCACAAAATTTACCTATAGTTAAAATAATATTTTTATGTCAATGTAAAAGAACCTAGTCTTTGAAAATTTATGACTTATGAATAATTTATTTTTGCATGGCTTCTTGAAATTATTCCATCGTTTATCATTTTTTGTAGGCATGGACAAAAATGGCTCGAATTTCGTTCTAAAGTACAGCAGCCTGTTCTACAGCCACGAATCGTCAAGCTGTATGTCAGAGAAATTGAAGTGACGGCAAACTCTTTCATTTCTAGGTAAGTGTATTATACAAAGGAGTTTGACTTCGGTATTATGTATGTACTTAATACCTATGTAAGTAATAGACTACGACAAATCGACACATCGCATAATACCTATACTTAGGCACAGTATTAGTGTCGGAAGATTGTTGACCAAATTCAGTGGAGACCTTCATTTTGAATTGAAATTTTTCGAAAAAAAATTTTCAGATCCAAGAGGTATACCGTATACTTCTGAAGCCCGAAGGCCAGATATGGGCCCTCAAAGAGAGGGCATTATCGAAAAAATCGTGGTTTTCTCACTCCTAGCCCCTACCCAACCGGTTTTGGAAAAAATGGCCCAGTTTCAAAAGATAGTACACATATTCGAAATTCTGCTTCGACCTAAGCTATTGCCATCAAAATCCAGGACCATTTTAAAGGTTCTATTGAGCGGTTGAAAAATTTCGAATCGCTTATTTTTGGGTGTATGAATTCATGTTCTGAAAACTTTTTCTTTTGAAATACGTATTTAGCATTAATTATGTCAAAATATCGAAAGATATCATTTCTGGAACTGGGGGAATATTTTGGAACGTGGTGATGTCAATTTTTTGGTCATTGTTGCCAATTTTACAAAGAAACAAATTCGATTTTTTTGAGCCTAGAATTCTATACTGGACAGGTTCTTGCCTAGTTACGACGCAATGTTCAATTTTTGTTTTTTTACGTGTATTCCAGGATTAAAAAACAAGTCAACAACGTTAATGAAGTTGAATCAAACTTTTTGAACGAAATACATCTATGGTCGTTGGAAAGTATGTACATATATTTAACGATTCACCGCCACGCTTTTTCAATTACAACCATAAGTACATGTATTCTATACGCGACATTAATTTTATTAAGGCATTGCACGAGTAGCATTGGATGTACGACTCGGCTGTTTGGACGATGTAATTACCAATAACGATACACAATTATTAATCGACGCCGTCAACACGTTTTTCAAGAACGTAGGTGTGCTAGAATTGAAAATACCATTTTGGAAGGTTTTTAATACCCCAACATGGAAAACTTATGTGAATTCATTGGATACGATTACCAAGTATGCCCTATTTTTTATTTAATTTTTATCACTGTTTAAACTTGGCTTGAGGAATTGTGTGTGAATTTACCTACCTATTCGAAATTGACTTGAAATAAGGGGTACATAGGTAAGGTAGGTACTTGAAATATTTCAATATCCTAATGCATGAAAATTCTTCGAAATTTGGCTAGGTTACCTAATTCTTTTTAATTAAAATTAAAATGGGGAACTGAATTTCTGCATTTTGCACAAAACATTTTTTTTTTTTTGAAACGGATTTCGAAGGACTAAATTTTTATTATCAGGTACAGAACATTTGAGATCAAAACAATAGTTGTCTCACGGTATCACGGTAATTTAGTTTACTTGGGATATGACTTGGGATCAATTTTTTAATCCATGTACTATGTACCTACCTACTTGAAGTTGGAGAACGAATAGAATGAATTGTTTACAATCATATATACTGTTTACATTAATTTAAAAATATCATTTCATCGTATTTATTCATTTTTTTAGCGTTACGATGAAGTACATAACCACTGCTTTGAATAAACAAAATCAGTCTCAAGACACGACGCTAAAATGTAACTCATCTTTGCTGCAACGTGTTCTAGCCTTGGATCCCGGTAATCCTAAGCTAGCCACAATTTTAGCTTTGGATATGTTCCTCGTTGGAATTGATACTGTAAGATATTACACACTTACGTTATAAGTATTTCGTAATTCAATTCTCATTACTTACCTACCTACTTACTTTTTTTCATTGAATCAACAGACTTCTGCAGCCGTTGCTTCTATTTTATACCAACTGAGTCAACATCAAGATAAACAAGAAATTTTATACAATGAGATTTGCAAAGTTTTGCCCAACGCAAACGATGAATTGACCATGGAGAAGATTGACAGTCTGGCTTATTTGAAAGCCATTATAAAGGAAACGTTGAGGTGAGTATGAAAGCATTTTTTGCTAATTATTTAAAGTAGTAGGTAGATACCTACTAGGTAAGCATAAGCAATGGTAAGAAAAGTAACTTTTCAGCGATTTTAAAAATTAGTATCTCCAACAACATAACAAAATATTCTATGCATACTTACCTATTATCAACCAATAAAAATTAAAAAATTAAAACAAAAAAAAACTTAATTATTTATATCAATGTTTATGTTACAGCTTTTTAATTATCTAGGTACCTACTCATTTTTACCTGTATTTACTTCATTGTTCAATCAGTTCAACAATATTTTGATTTTAGGATGTATCCGGTTGTTCTGGGTAATGGAAGAACTTTAACAAAAGAAACGGAAATCCTCGGTTATAAAATTCCCAAAGGGGTTAGTTTTCATATTCATCTTTTTAATTAATTAAATTTTCCAAATACATAAACATAAGTATTTGAATGCCAATGTTTTTGAATTCTCTATTCGCAGGTTCAAATTGTATTTCAACATTACGTAATGAGCAATTCTGATCGATACTTTAAAAATGCTAATGAATTCAAACCAGAGAGGTGGTTGAAAAGTAATCAAGAAAAGCCACATCCTTTCGCTTCATTACCCTTTGGCTTTGGAAAACGGATGTGTTTGGGAAGACGATTTGCGGAACTTGAAATACAGACTATAATAACGAAGGTAGGTGCCTATCTTGAAGTTATCTATGCATTTTAAAAATATACTGACGCTTTCGAATTGAAAATATTTTGCAACGGTAAAATACCTACAAATAATTTAATTTCCAGATTGTGCAAAACTTCCACGTGGAGTACAAACACGAAAAGCTTTCGTACAGTGTTCAACCGATGTATTTACCTAAAGGAAACCTCAACTTTACATTCAACGATCGAAACTTTCCATCAAAAAATTCAAATTAATAAGTCTTTTTCTTGCCTAATTATAGTTACCTACCTTCATTAATTTTTCTACTTATTTACCTTAGATAATGTAGACAAATGTACATTATTGAGAAAATATAATCAATTTCTCTTTTCGTCGTCAGTATTCTTTTGTAACCGTAAGTACCTATTATAATATTAAACCGAAGAAAATTATCGCATATCGTGCTACACCAAAGTAACGACGCCGACGTCATAGAATTTTTCTTCTATTATCATTTTACTTTTCTGTTCTCTATAAAACCATTAGGTTAGAATTTCATATCAAATTGTTTACGTTTGCGTAATTTGCTTCCGCACAAGTTCTGTTAGTTTATACATTTCTATTTTTGTCATTTGCATTCATAATCACAATTACACATGTGCAACGAAATAGTTCAACGGTACCCAAAGGTGAAAAGTCAAACGATAACTTCTTTCGTGGTTTAGTACATATATAATATAGAGTTTGAAGGGATCGCGAAATCGAGAAAAATGCGCAAAAACATATCGACTGAGGAATAAAAAAATAAAAAAATACTCGATCGTTGAACGAAAAATCAATCGAATGAAAAATTTTAGAAAAAAAGAACAAACAATAAAAAACATCATTTAAGTACACGTGTCGTTTGAATCAACAAAAAAAAACAAATACTTCGACTTTTAAAAACTACATTGAGGATCGAAAAACAAGAATACACATCAATCATATTACAACCTAATGTCATAAAATCATTGAACAATTCAAGCATAAGCTGAACAGGTTGTTTCGAATTACGCTGTAAACAAAATATCAAAAATCTTAAAACAAAAGTAAAATATCTAAACACAATACGTACTAGGATAATTTCACCATGATGAAATGAAATTAAGTAAATAGGGCGACATTGAACTGCGCGTTGAAATTATTTAGCTGACACGCGTTCTCATTTCATATCTTATCACAATCGGTATAGTATAGTATAGTATAGGTAGTTTGTAGAATTTCAAATACAAAAGAATCTTTTTGCGATAAATTCTTTCTCGAGTTTTTTTTGTTTTTATCGAACCTGCTCGTTGAAAAAAAAAATGAAATAAAAAACTATAGTTATACATTGGAAATTTCGATCGATAAAATTTCATCGTCGTCATAAGAGGATTGTTGGTTTTAAAAATGTGACATTTTCGATAACTTAGGTATCATATTTCAAAATCTATTCAAATACTCGAACATTGAAAATTGCAGTACACTTCAAAAAATGTATATGTAGTACGCATAAAAATACCCTTATCAAAATCATACATATAAAAATAAAAATCAGAAAAATAAAAAATGCAAATTTTTGGTCATTAAAATAAATTATACTATTTTTACCTATCAATACTCCAGTGCTAAGACCCATTTACAAGTAAACTAAACTCCATTTAAGACGTATTGCCGTAATAAGTGATATCATTCACAGTTTTCCACATGTTATCAGTCATTCCTTAAAATAAAAACAAAAAATAAATATGTATGTCAGAAAGTAAAGCACATTAGGGGTCAATTGTTCAATTATCACCACCATTCATAAATTATTTAAAAGAAATACAATATCTAGAGATATCACTGAAAGTGTTTTCAAAAATGATATAAATTTTTATTATTTTTTCTTCTTGTAATAAATCCAAGACAAGGTAAGATTCCGACGCCTCGACGCGACGCTAATTTGTAGCACAACCAATCGTTTTTTCTATGATACATGGCGACTTTTACCATTGTCGATGATGGTTAATTGTAGATAGACATAGATGTAATTCGTTAAAATTAAAATAAATTATAATACACGTATAAATAAAATACTTAGTCGTTTCTATCAAATAGTATGTCAAACACACGACTCCTTTGAAGGAGCAGACGGAAGAGAATTTTCGTGAATGTGATTAGAACAAGCTAATAACGCACCGCGTTCTATGATTTCTGACGTTTGATCGCGAGCTGCCTGAGTAGCGTTTATATTGTTGCGTTGACGACAGAGGTATGGCGTTTCGACAGGAGAAGGTGTATCTCGACCCTATTAACATCAACAGATCATTTTCAAAAAATGTAAAATAAAGTAATGTAGGAAAATTGACAATCCCTACAATCAACATACCTTCTTAGATGGTCCACAACACGTCGATAGAGTGCACGGTTTGTCAGTTTTAGGACAATCCAATACGCAGTCTTGATTTGGTGTTTCTTTTTTTGTGTTTTCAGAAAACTGAAAAACAGGAAAAATAACTAATTATTCACATGACAATAAAAAAAAAATGAAGCGAAAACAAATTAAACAAAATTATAAATTACAAAAAAAACAGCAAAAAATTGGTTTAATAATTTTGGAGAATTTTTGAAAATTCGAATGAATAAATGAAAATGAAAAAAGGAACAAAATTTAGATCTACGAGTACTCCAAATTTTGTAGATAGCAAAAAGTCAAGAAATACATTCTTGTAATTCGAGATTTGATATTGAAAGCTAATCAACTTGTTATTGCGTTTAATTTGAAGAGCTTCGATTTAAAATGACAGTCAATGAAAAAATCATGTAGGCACTCACGTCTCCGATTTCAACGAATTCTGGCTGTATGGTGGTAGAATGAATTCCTTCATTATGGAAAAATTCTTTGACTTTTTCCGCCAATTTCATATATTCGGATAAATTTCTACATCTGAAATAAGCAAATTACGGTCAATAAGAAAAGCAAAATTTCACCCATGAACTGGTTCAAGTTCAATTGTCGAGTCAATTTTGATAGAATAATCGTATCTATAAATCACCTTATATGAGCAGATGCAATGATTCTGTCGCCGGCCAATTGCCATACGTGGAACTCATGTACCGCCAAGACACCGTCGACATTTTCTAAAAGTCGACGTTGAATTTCATCTACTTGAATATGCGTAGGAACTGTTTGTAATAAAATTAACGCTGATTCTTGCAGCAGTGGCCAGACAGATCGAAGGATTATCATAACCATTAATAAACTCAGCGTTGGATCTATGTAATATTTGTACTCCCAATCGGTTTTCCAAACAATCTATAAGATAAACATCGTGGATATTATTAATTGATCCGAATTCCGTTGAAATAATTAAGAAAACTTCCTACCGTAGCAGAAATTATAACTATAACTGAGCCTAGGGCATCGGCTAAGACATGGAGAAATACTCCTCTCATGTTCATTTGTTGCGAAGATTCGCCTTTTTGATCGTGAACATGGTTATGTTGGTGATAATGTTGCGGTGGTTGGAATCTTTCATCGTTTTCATTATCGTCTGTAGCTGTAGCACTGGCGCCGGCTGAAACTAATTGCGTTAGTCTTGAATGATTGCTGTGCGACATTCCACTGTGCGAATGACCGTGTCCGCCGTGATCTGTAGTGAAAACAATGATTTGTAAAAACGATTTAGTAATTCAATGCACGAGTGTTTCGTCACGATAGATTAATTAGTTCATTCATATTCGTTTGTTTGCTATCTTGATATCGATAATTCGAATATTCTTTATATTTTTCATACATTGATCATATTTTCAATTTATAAAGAAATTATATCACGACAATCATCGACGAATTACCTTTATATAAATTCATCCAACAGGAAATTTAATGGAAGACGAATTAAATTGTCCAACGAATATAATGAAACGAGATACCTACCGTGGAATAAAAACAATCCAATGACATTTACGAGCAATCCTAACACTCCGACAGCGACAATTAATTCAGGTTTATGAATATCTTCTACTTCAATAAACCTAGAAAATCAATACATTTCTCAATGCCTTTGTATTTGTAATGCGAATAACACGTTATTTTATCATTTACGTACCGTTTACAAGCTTCAACGGTGATTGAAAAACACAGCGCTACTAGAAATACAGCATTTACTAAAGCTCCAAGAACCTCGGCTCTCGCCCATCCAAAGGTATTTTTGGACCATTTTTTCGGCGACATCTGCGCGTAAAATAATCATAATTAACATCAATGATACTAAATTGTTCGTAGCTTAATATCAATCAAAATCGTGGGTAAGGCGATGCGATATTTTTTCCAAAAATACCATATCGTAATTATTATTTAATCAGTCTATAAATTGCTCGTTGTACATTTTATGGTAAAATAACATCGTTTTTGAGATGATTTGTTTTAATACCAGATTTTATGTGTAGTGCCGAGTGCAAAGATTGCTGCGTCATTAATGGCGACATATAATTGATGAATATTTTTCCCATCCACTCTTGTTTTTAACAATACTTAAAAAGTGTAACATAATAGTTCCTTGAGCTTAAATATTTGATTCTTATCACGCCACTTTAATATTTATCGCGACATTTGATAATTCATCGAGTATGAAAAGAATTTCATGAGTACAAAGTACATATTATATGTCAAAAATCGATTTGAAAATTCGTTCATCATTCATACTAGATTCCATTTTAAAATTTAAGAATTTTATAGAAATTAAGGTGTTTATGTTCATTAAATGCGAATGCTTGAGTTTAGGTAAGTGTATCCAACAACACAAAAGATAACTAAGAAGAGTATTGGGAATGTTGCTGGGCTTCTGAAAACGTTGGTAGTCAATTTTACTTCGAATTAAAGGCGAAAAATATTGCAAAGATGATGCTAATACCTTGATTGACATGAAAGCCACTACCAATGCCGCCACATCGCTCAGCATATGAAAGCTGTCAGCTACTAATGCCATAGAGTTTGTAATGTATCCGAATAAAATCTCCACGAAGAAGAATATTGTGGTTAGCCAGAACATCGATATCAATCGGCATCGCTTCCCGGAAAATCGACCCATTGTTAGATAATTTATCTGCAAATCATAAATATTAAGCCGATTAACACAAGTATCAAGTGGTAGGCTATCGCATTACATGATAAGAAATTGTAAGTTGAAAAATCTTCGATCTTGAAACATGTATAATTTATTGAACAACAAACTAAATCAATTGTTTTGCTAAAAACCCACAAATTATCATCATACAGATAATGCTTGATGAAAAATTGATTATGTAAGCTCATCAAATTCGCAAAAGTTCTATAAATTAATTAGTTAGAGTTGAATTTATTTAAAAGGAATTGAAAAATTTTCAACTTTTACTTCTGATAGCTGTATGTAGAGAATTTCGTCGAGCTGTTGATTGATAACAAAAGTGATATAAAAATAGCCGAATCGCAGAGACTGTACAGTGTACATGCGGTTTAGAGATGGTATGAAGAAAATTTAATGACTCACATTTACGAAGAAAACGGACGAGGATCCAAATGTTTTCCCACGATTGACAATTCACTAAAGTATGTGGTACTATTAGTACTACGTAAATGGCATCACAGCAATTGAAGGCAGTTCCATTGACATTTACATACTTGAAAGAGAACAATTAAATTACTCGAACACTAATAATAACAATCACACTAATTCAATGAAAAACTTTACGCAAAAGAGTTAAAAACTTTCGATTATGTCCATTCTTACAGCGAATTAGGTGCCTGCCTATGTGCTTTTCACTTTAACACAAATTAACGAGTTTCAATACTCCCTTGAAAGATGGGAGAAAAATTAAAACGACGTAATTAGAATTCACACTGTCACGAAATAAAAATGAAATTAATAATCAAGCATGACAATGATTAATATCAATAAAATCAGAAAATGAAATGAAACAGGAGTTGATACTCATTCTCCTCACTTCATTCATCATATCGGTTTTTGTCAGTCAAGAACTTCGACTCCGAACGTTTCATTTCGGTTTGCTCTTGCGCGTTGTGTTTTGAGCAAATGAAAAATACCGCAATCATTTTTCCGGCCGGAGAATTTCACATCTGCGTTGAAAATTGACGAGAGACGAGTCTACGTTTACTCATGGGAAGGACTTTTTTCGGTCATGTGGTGCACTGACAGTAGTGACAGTGCACCATTCAGAAATATAATATCCTATCTATCCTATCAGACATCAGTCATCAATTCATCATCACACCATCCCTGACCCTGATCCCTACCAGCAGTCACCACCGAATTTTTTTAAAGCCCGTTTTATAACTTATAATAGCCGCAACTTTTCACGTTTTTTTTTTTTTTCATGGAAATACTCAGTCAATTTCACTAATTTCGCTAGGTATTCTAACGGAGGCATTTATAATGGACAAAATTTCAAAGACGTGCTTTTTTTGCGGAAAAGTTTCTACTTTGAAATTTTGTAGTCGACTTTTTTCCCGTATTCTTTCTAGTTTCTAGGTTTCTATTTCTACGACCATTATAAAAAGGGCTTAAATTAAAACCTAAAACGCAGCGAATAATCTATCAATATTGAATTTTGAATTCAACATTTGATTTTAAAAAACTAAAAAAGTTTTTTTTTGTATACTGGTGTAGGTATGCGTTTGCCTCGTTTTCCTACCTTCAAAATTGAAGTGGCAAAATGTGTTTTTAAAATCCAGGGGTGAAAAATGTAAATTCAATGTTGACCATGGGGGCATTACCGGCATTAGTATTAGTAGGTAGATACATTGAGAAAAAATAAAAAAGCTTGCAATAATAAATAAATCAAAATGGTCTATTAGATATGACTTTTTGAGTAACTTTGCAATGTAACTTGAAAAATCTACGATCTACGAATGAATAATTTCAATTTCAATAAATCGCAAATCAATCACAAATAAGAATGATCCCGTAAATGAATATTGAATTGAAAGTAGGTAAGTATCTATGCAGAAAATTGCACAAATTAATTTGTTTTGATTTTTGTCAGCCTATACGTATACTTATTATAAATTTTTTTCCCACTTTAAAATTTTTAAAAAGTTATTGGAATTTAAAATAAAACTAATCATAAAGAAATAAAATTTGTTTATTTTTCGTTGTATTCAGATTCAGAATTATTATTCATTTCTGCGATCAGTTTTATTTTTTTCATTGCGATTTTTTGAAATTGAAATTCATTACCTGCTAAGGATAGGAGTAGGACCGCTGTGTGCAATTGCATAGACGTTAGTTAAGAGGTGAATTTTGATTTAATTTGTCTAATTAATTGAATGAATAAAAATGTCATATTTTTAAAATGATAAATCGATACTTCAGAGCTCAATCTTTCAAATTTTCTTAATTAAAACATTTTTAAAAAATTCAATCACTTACATCAGTTACGTCTGAAAAAATGGCTCCAAAATTCACCTCTTATATTTAAATTTAACCAAGGTGACCCCTAATTACTTAATTAGTGACGTTTATGAATAAAGGCCCTTAATATGCAATTTGCCAATTTTGTTCATTTTTTAATGTACTATGGACTACCGGCTCCCATGGTCAAAACTGCATTTTCACGCTTAGGCTTAGATTTTAAGTTTAAGAGCAGATTTTGCCATTTTGCCCCTTCAATTAATTAAGGTATTACACTTCAACTTTTTTTCATCATCAAATTACAAATTTATTTACACAGCACAGTGCCTATTTATGTAAGTTACGTTTTACACTTTTACGTTCTTCGTTTTTAGTTTTGGAAAAAAAATCGATGGTGATATTTCATTTTATTTTTCCGAGAGTTGCACCTCACGATCGAAAAAAGTCCTTCCCACGAGTATATCAGTTCTAGACTCACGTCGAAAATTTGAAATTTGAGACAATGAGACGCCATCTCGTCAAAAAAAAAAATACAATTTTTTGCTTGGCACTGGCAAAAATCTTGAATCAGCTGTCATGAACACGAATCAACACGAGCATAGCCGAAGTAAACCGATTCGTAAACGTTATCAATTTATTTTGTTTTTATTTTGATTTTCCAATTTCGAGTTCCGATATCGTTGAATTTTTCGGCGTATGTTTTAGTAGAAATTTTTTATTAGAAAAACATTTTGAGTTCGGTAGAAGTTTTCATAATTCTCAGAAGTTATTCTATAAGTGAGAAATTTGATATTTCGTTCCCAACGCACAGCGGTGTATCAGAGTTATTTCGGTGTAAAGTCAATCAACCACCTTCATCATGTCTTATATGCTGTCACATCTTCACAATGGATGGCAGGTTGATCAAGCTATTCTATCCGAAGAAGATAGAGTTGTGGTATGTAAATAATTGTATAGTTTCAATGTTTGAGTCTCGATAGTGAACTGAGTTTCGACGTGATTATTCGATGTAGTTGTGACTAGTGATAAATGGAACCTTCTAGAAACAGTAATGTAAATGTGCACAATAAATATCATGCTATGCTATCGATCTCTTGTTCACAGGTAATTCGTTTTGGTCACGATTGGGATCCAACTTGTATGAAAATGGACGAAGTATTGTACAATATAGCTGAAAAAGTCAAGAATTTTGCCGTAATTTATTTAGTAGATATCACCAAAGTTCCAGATTTCAACAAAATGTAAGACGCGTTTAATTCATTGTATATCATAAACGTATATGTACTTAGCAAGATTTTCATTATATTTCAAATTGAGTGAAACGTACAATGTCTTTGAAGCCTTTCCGATTCAACTAACGAGGTTTATTCGTAGAAGAAAACAAACCATCTTAAAACAGCAACTTATTCTCTCCGAAATATTATTTCCGTACTTGCCTACATGCGTACATTAATCTGAAAATGATTGGAAATGCGTTTTTATATAGAACTGATGAACTGAAGGTTCGTTATTCAATTTCTGAGGATAATTCTGTGAGCAAAATTTAGAGAAAAGCGCTGGTTTATTTTTATGTTTGATTTTAGACCGAAATGAAAACACCGTGTTCTCTTATCTCGATACATCGAGGATTTTATGTTTACAACACGATGGTGGTTGTACGTTACAACTTCTTCATTACTTACCGTTGAAAACAGTCACTTTATAATATTTAATCGTGTTAAATTTTTTCATTTTTTTTTCAGGTACGAATTGTACGATCCTTGTACGGTGATGTTCTTTTTCCGCAATAAACACATCATGATTGATTTAGGCACCGGAAATAACAATAAAATAAATTGGGCTTTAGAAGATAAACAAGAAATGATTGACATAATCGAAACTGTGTACAGAGGAGCTCGTAAAGGTAGAGGTTTGGTAGTTTCGCCCAAAGATTATTCAACCAAATATCGATACTGAGAGATTTTCACTCTCGAGTTTTATTTGTTGATTCGTTGTTTTTTGACCATGATGAGGAAAAACAAGGATGTAAAATTTCTTGTGATGGATTCCATTCTCGCTATAACATGGTAATTTTTTGCTCGCTGCAGCGTGAAATTTTCCTGAAATATTTGAATCCGAGTGGATCTAATTATTTGCGCTACACGGTGCCGTTGATTTAATTAATTGTTGTTTTTTGTCACCTTTTTTACCTGCGTTAGAATGCTGATAGCGTGAACGAGATACATGTTGACTTACGTTCGTCATTTTTGTAATTTTAGGCTATGTACTACTTAGAATAATTTCTTTTATTTAATTTACGTATAACTTCGAAATTTTATTAATATTGTAATTCGTGGAAATCATGCTATAAAAATGAAGAATATAATAAAATAATGAGTCATTAACTTGGTGAGGATTTTTTTCCTACTGTAAAATTTCGATTGATACTCAAATGTGCAATTATTATGCAAAAATGAAGGATGCAACTGCGTTTCATTTATGATGACGTCTATTGGCCGGTGTGATTAAAAAATTATTCAGCTCTTGCGTTTGAACTCTGCATGATAATGTGAAAGAAATTAGAGCGGATAACCATTCTGTCTATGCTGGCGTGTGAGTAAGCATGCCTCTCTTGTCTGTTATGTGTTGAGCATAACAATGAAAATTTTCATTACTATGGGTAACAAGTTGTCAATGCTGAAATACACGCGTAGACAGTAGACACCTGATAGTACTGTTCAAGTAAATCTATTCATTACTACCCATCTTTGATCATAAATATGCGTTGTTGTTATTAGATGCGAACACGATGATCAACCTGAACAAAGCACCTACTACATATAACTATTGTGTGTTGTTTGATGAGATGAGTGGCAATGTAGAGAAATACCAGCTATTTTTGGTTCAGCATACGATGTCAATTTTTCCCACATTGGGAAGATCTTGGATTCGTGAATGAATTATGAAAGTTTATGCGTAGGTAGGTAGATAATAGATGTAAGAACTTCGATATTATTTTACATAGTGAAATGTGTACCTACTACCTACCTATTCTACGGATACGTACCGGACTAGCTGCCTTCAATGTACATAGGTCCAGTCCAGGTATACCTACTTACGCGGTTTTCATGTGATGTTCTATTATTGAGGTGATACTTACCAATATACCATCTCGAAATTTCAGTTTCTTCAGCTTAAATCTTCCAAGGGAATCAGTAAACGTCTCCAGATTTTTCGACTTGAGGAATTTTCAAGGAGTATCTACATACCTCTAAAAATGGATTTAAATGTGCCCGTCAGTGCTTCCCTATTTCCTTCGTTGGAGAAATGATAACATTTAAATAACATGTTTAAATTCTCATTGGCAATATTTTATTTTATTTTTTTGAAAAAAACATTGAATCTGACGAGGGAATTTCTTGAAGTGTCCTGACGTGATTTCAACAAAAATTTGCTTTTTGGTTCATGAAAAAGAGAGACTCTCCAAATTCAAAATTAGGTACCTACGTGTACGTCAGCTGCTCAAATGAATTTTTAAATTTCTTATTACAACTTTTGAAAATTTGAAGAACGATAGATATAGGTATATAGCAATGTTATTAAAGGATGAAAATTGTATCTTTTTTTCATCGAAAATGCTACACGTATTTTTAAAACAAAGTAGGTACCTACTTTTTAATTTTCAGTGACATGAATGAAAATTTGTTCCCAAATTAAAATCGATCTTCTCTATCTCATTTATTTCCAATTTTCAGAGAAATTAATTTCAATTAGGTATCTTCGTAAATTTTTGAAATTAAAACGTGGAAATTAAAGCAGGCCACTGAAAGTTTGGATTTTATCAACTGCTGATATGCTGTCTTACTCCAAATTCACGTTTTCATTGAATTCTATATAGTCGGACATTGCATTAATGATTTTTTAAAATTGCATTTTTAATTTGAAAAAAAACTTCCTTTATATCAATTAGAAACTATTGAATTTAATTTTGCTGTGGAAGGTCGCTGTAAGCAGGGGAACAAATTTTCATCACTTTTCCTGGAGAATTACTTTATTTCAAAAATGCTACATTTTCGTTAAAAAGCGATCATTTAAAAAACTGACCTTGAAACCTGAAACGGAATTCTTGAACATAAAGAACTAAAAATAAACAAGATTTTTTAAAATTCGAATTACCTATTCAAAAAAATTGTGTTTTGAATAGATAAATTTCTATCTTGCATTTAAAAACGTTTTCTGCTGAAAACGTGCCAATTTTATGAAGCACCTCGCGTCTCTTCAACTACATACAACTACGATTCGTAAAATTATCCTACATAATATAGATATACTCGCTAGAGACGTTTTCCATTGGCAAAAAAAAGCACTGAAGTCTGAACGCATAGTTTTTGTCCGAAGTAAATTTCTTTTTCTCATCCGAGGAAAGAAGTTCATTTTACATTTGGGTAGGTAGTAATTATGTGGCCACGAATGATGATATTAAAATTTTTTCAGTTTCGTGCAACCTAATATTAAGCCATAGCCTACAAGTACAAGTGAAAGGCAAAAATGATGAACGAGTTTGGAGTAGTATAGCCATAGCGAGGCCTATGTCCATTTCGTCGTTACTCAAGTAAATAATAGATAGAATATACACGATAAAAATTTTTGAATAGGTATCTAAGTAATAAAATAAACATTAGAGGAATCCTTTCTCAGCGACAGATTAACATTGATAATCATTCGAGGTCGAGTGTGTTTCTACATAAGCCTATATGATAAAAAATTTATAAATCATTTCGCATATTTTTTTCGACACAAAAAATACAATAATTTTGACATCAACTCGAAATTTAGGAATTTGAATGCAACGTGTCAAAAAAAAGTACTGGAAACCGGTTTCATCTTTTAGGTATTAGCTAAACGTTAGATAAGTCTCCTTCGATACTGGTTTTATATCTAGCTAGGCAACGTGATTTCTCGGACAAGACTGAGATATTAATGAATGTAACTATGTACATGTAGCTAAAGCTATGTACCTGGTTAGTAATGCGGTTAAACTATTGTAGACGGTCATCGCGTTATTTATTGTTATAATATGTTTTAACGTACTATCTCGAACTGCGGCTATATTTCGTTAATGAAAATTGAAAAATTTGATAAATTGTTTTTTTGAAAATTAAAAGTGATTTATATCATTATGTTTTCATAAAAGCGATAAGTAAGTAGAGAATTACTCGACATTACTTTTCAGTTTTTTTTTTCAATTTTTAAAAATATAAACGAATAATTGTGCACCTATACATACTGACGGATTGATTTTTTTTTAAATTTTGATTTAAAAAGTGTAAAATATATATACCTACGTTTACTTTTCAAAACTCGAGCTTTTATAATGATTTTAAATATGAGTTAGGTATCTATGTTTCAACTTGTCAATGGGGACAAGGTCTGTTTATTGGGTAATCTATCAAAGTTCAATGTCGTTATAATTTTTGCAACTTTTTTTTCACTCTGAAATTAAAGTAGACGAATCATCTCATATTTTATTATTGAAAATAGGATATAGAAAGAAATAAGTTTGAGCAAATCTTTCATCTCTAAGATTGAAATAGTTTGCTAGTGAAAAGTTATTTGGGTTACATACCTACGGACCAAAAACAGGCATTTCACTCTCATCCTTCTATCACGATGTATGCTAATAATAATAATACAAATCTGATCCATATTGTGCTGAACAATAAGTCACCCACTGCATTTGTTATTTTTTTTTTTATTTTTTTTTTTTTTTTAGAAAAAGTTTAATAGTGAGCATTGGTCTATCATCCATCGTCCGCCAAAGCTCAGGTGATTTTGCAATTAGATAAATGTTCTAGCAGATATTTTGTTTCACAATAGCTAACCGCACATATTTTAACCTTACTGCTCGTATACTACTTCATTTCCAACAATTTTGTAACCTTAAGTTGTCAATGCTAACAATTTGATATTCTAACTCATCATTTTTCGCTTTACATCCAAGAATAATACAACACACAAAAACTGAAATATTTGAACAAGTAGATGACACCAAAAAAAGGAAAGATTATCGTTTTTTGGATTTTTTTCCGAATTTAAGAATAAAATAATACAACAGAGATATGGAGAGGACAATATTTTTACGAAAAAGTAGGTATGCAAACATTTTTGATAGATATTTACAACAGGTGTAAACCTAGACCTAGGTACCTATTTAGGTTCACTATTCATTTGCACATGCTTGTTTTTAAAAGATCGCATGGTAATGAATTCATTAGCCCGTCATAAGTAGGATGAACTTGTTCTCTTTACATATTCATGGATAGTACGTACAAACACCAACACTGCGCGTGTACGTCTGGAAGTCCAGCAAAGTGCCGCACCCTGTATGTGTAAGACTCCTTAAAGATTCATCGTAGACAACCATACAAACAGCAAACTTATATATATATATATATAGGCATCGCGGTAGGCTTATGAGCCAATTTTTCAAAATTTCAAAATTTTTAAAATCATTTTCAATTTCTGTTCTAATTAACTAATCGAAATTCTAATTGCACAGTCATTGAAATATATAATTTATCTGTATCAAGAAACAGAATAAAAAATTTTTGGAGAAAATTTTTTCAAAAAAATTTAAAATTTTTTTGAACTATATTGAATTTTGTGAAAATTGCTTGGTTGTCAAAAAGTCTGAACCACATCAAAATTTTTGGTATCAACAGTATTCCCATAGAGCAATAAAATGCAGAAAAATCATTAGTCAAATTTATCATCGTGCATACCCAATTTCAACAGGGCTTTGGGTATGCCGACCAGTACTTCCTATTCTATAGGCCTCATGTTAGTACTACATCTAGCGAACATCTCTGAGAAACATTTGGTGCGCGCAGCTAACTTTGACAAAACTAGTTTGAAACAGGTGGCTCACTTGTTATGTAACTTTAGCCTTTACGAAGTGAGCCAGGCTGGTAAACCTACTGGTTCACTTCTTATGCAAGATTAACCCATACATGGGTTCATAAGTGTGCTGTCGTGAACATATATATATTTTTGGAAAATTTGATCAAATTGTAGCCATTGTAAGCAGAAGGATTACCTCCCATACTAATGAATCACATGTCTCTCATCTTGATTTTTCAAATTGTTTTCTTTTCTAAAGGAAAAATAGTTCACCAACCTATTTAATTTGAGAGTGATTGGGGAGCGTTAGAGGGTCGAATCAAAATAATGATTTAGTATTTCGTATCATGTCTCCTCAAAAACATGAAAAACAGTACGTTCCACGGACTTTCAAATTTTTTACACCTCAGTCAACACTTCGGGGCTCTGTACACCCTTGCGTTTCTTTCAAAATTCTACAACAAAAAGTATGTAGGTAGGAAGTTTGTTCTCAAATATTTGAAAAACAGTTCCAGCATTTAAAGTAATCATTCCCAAAAATTATGATTTTCAAAAAAAAGTTCAACTTTGAACTTTCGAAATTTTATTGGGTGAATTTTAAACACTTCTCAAAAATTATTCTTAAAACGGTGTAAATAAAGTTTTTTTTTTTGTGAATTTCACAAATATCTGATATCTCACGTTATCAACACCTAAAAATTGGTGGTACAATAATAAAAAATATCAAAGAAACCTCCACCGGTCTCTCTGAAGTTTGAAAGCTAATGAAGGGTGGTTTTCGTGACATTTTATCTGCAGAAATCGACAATTCTTCCGTGGACCGCGAAGTGTTCTCAATATACTCAGACTCGAAAATACCCTCAGTTCCTTTTTTTTGACTTCATTTTTTCAAATTTTTCTTAAGCTGTCATTTTTTCCCCTTTTGAATACCATAACTATTGGATTTGTTCAAAAATGAATTTAGGTACCTGTATTTTACGTACCTACTTGAATAGGTGGGCATTTTAAGAATAGACAAAATTATGAATTTTTTCTCACCATAATAGTGCTAAGATATAATATTGGTTAACTTTTGAATTCACGATTAAATTCAAATTTTGAAGAAATGCAGGTATGATTGCGTATAACTAAACTACATACTCAAGGTTACCGACGAAGAATCCAAGAGGTCTCATCATGCTTCGAGTTACATGTGCTACTGATACTAGTCTCGTGTAACCGGTCCGTACCACCTTTACACGAAATAGCAAGAATGAAGGTTATTGGAAAAGAAAAGAGCGAAGAGCGAAATACCTATAGGGTATAGGCCCATCTTGATTGAACGAATTAAAAAGCTCCGGGCGATTTTATTGTAAAACTAACGTAACTAATACGAATACCAGTATATTTGATACCTAATTTCTTTCATTTTCCCGGCCATTGTTGTCGAAATGATAGAAAGTTTGTTTCATTGATAAGTAATGAAAATAAACGAGTAAATACCCACATGTGCCCATAAAAAAATATTCTCTTATATGTTTTCAGAACGTCGATATGCTTCGTTATAATTTATTTCGAATTGGTGGTCCGCTCAAGAGGGCCAGATCATCGGCCGCCGTTGAAAATTTACTTGATAATACAAACACAACGATAGTAGAAGAAGAATTTGCAAATGCTAAACCTTACAGCGAAGTGCCTGGTCCGAAACCGATACCAATTTTGGGAAATACATGGCGTTTATTACCTGTGATTGGTTAGTATCTTACCTATTAATACAATTTCTGCCATCCTATAATCAGGCATCTCGGTGTTGCGTTTTTAAAACGATAAAAATCACGCAATTCGTATCTACTTTCCTTGAATCATGGTCACCAACATGTTTAGTAGGTAATTTGTTGTTCGTTGAAATTGTCATCAAAACCAACAAAGCATCACCAATATACCATTCCCTATCTACCGGTAGCCTATTTCTTACCATGTTTCATTAAGAAGTTGGCAAACGTAGATTTGTATAAGGATGCCTACTCCCCCTCTACATAAATTTCCCAGTAAGGTAGGTAGATATATTTTTAAAATTTTAAAGAAGTTCATATATTTTTGAACTAATCTAGTAGGTAATTGCTCTCGTATTTAAAAGAAATAGGGAGACACCAAACGTTACCAAATAGGTATACTACATGGGTTGATTCCAGGTAAAAGTCAAGTGTCTAACTTGACTGATTTCGATTTCTTTTTCATTTATTTACCTATTTATTTTTATCTATTTATTTTAGGACAATATCAGATATCCGATATTGCCAAGATATCATTCATTTTACACGAAATGTTCGGTAAAATTGTGACTTTAAGAGGACTTATCGGTAGACCAGATTTACTATTTATTTACGATGCCGATGAAGTAGAGAAAGTTTACAGACAAGAGGGACCGACCCCGTATCGACCATCGATGCCTTGTTTGGTCAAATATAAAAGTGAAGTAAGAAAAGATTTCTTTGGAAGACTTCCTGGAGTTGTTGGCGTGTAAGTCTTTCTCAAATACGAGTACACATGTTTTTCCAAAAAAAAAAAACTTCAATTATTGAAATACCACATTGAAACAATTCTATTTGGCAGGCATGGAGAACCATGGAGAGAGTTCCGTAGTAAAGTTCAAAAGCCTGTACTTCAACCCCAGACAGTAAAAAAGTATATTAATCCTATTGAAAATATCACCGAAGACTTTATTACAAAGTAAGTTTTTTTGTTATTTTTATAACGAATCTGATTAAATACGAGATATGTGAGAGAATTTACTTTTTTAGAATGTTGGCGATGAGAGACGAACATAACGAATTGCCCAGAGATTTTGACAACGAAGTCCATAAATGGTCACTAGAATGTAAGTTGCATTATAATTGATTTTGTTTTTACGAATAATTTATATTGGACGATTCTTTGAGATCTGACGATAGGATAGCGGATATAAAATTGCAATATTTTCATGAAAATTGTTCAACATTAAAAAAAAAAAAAAAAACAAAAAAAAACGTTGAAAACGGAATTTAAAGCTTACGAAAAAAATTGCTGTTGTTTGATTGTAGCAGATGGATGTGGAATTTTTAAAAATCTGCAAGTTGAATAACGGAAAAAGCTCGCCGAAATTATGAAAGTGGAAAGTGCATAAAACAAATTGAAAATATTATATTTTTTTATTTGAATTAAGGTCATTTTGGAGTTTAACTTTGGGAATTCTTTCTTTTAAAAATGGGTTTCAAATAAAAATAGCAATGCAGGATAAAGTGTACGTCAATAATATCGAAATACGTACATATAGAAATCTCAATCACCCGTCAGACTATCACCGAATCATCGGATCCTAAACATCCATTTAAGTAGGTACCTAACATACCCGCTTAAATTAGGACGTACGTTAACTTATGAATAAATACTCGTATTATAGGTACTTGACAGTGACAAAAAAGTGATAATTTCTACCTATATTAAAAATACATAAAATTTCAGGTATCGGACAAGTTGCGTTGGATGTAAGGTTAGGATGCTTGGAATCTAATTTAGAAATATCTTCTGAACCTCAAAAAATTATTGACGCTGCCAAATACGCATTGAGAAACATAGCTTTGCTAGAATTGAAGTTTCCATTTTGGAGATATTTACCATCAACTTTATGGAGGAACTATGTTCAAAATATGAATTATTTCATAGCGTGAGTAGGATGAAATTTGTGCAATATTTCAATAAAATAAATCATACTTTCGTTAGTAGGTACATACATACATACATACTAAATAAGTAAAAGTTAGCTGAGTACCTAACTGTTAAAAATTCATACATTTAAAATTTTTTTCAAATAGGGTGTGCATGAAATACATCGATCAAGCAATCACTCGTTTAGATAAAAAAGGCGTAACCGAAGAAAAAGAATTATCTTTAATAGAAAGAATACTAGTAACTGAAAAAGATCCCAATTTGGCTTGTATTTTAGCATTGGATTTAATTTTGGTGGGCATAGATACGGTGAGTAAATTGATGACGATGTGTTGGAAATCATAAGCCTCATATACCACACTCATCGTACGTTATACTTATAGTACTTAGTTTCGGAATGTTTTTTTGATTAAATTATTAAAATTGCCTGCTTTGTTTCATCATTTATATCGATTAAAGATTTTAACTCAATATTTGTAGATATCCATGGCAGTTTGTTCGATTTTATATCAACTTGCGACACGGCCGGAAGAACAAGAAAAAATATATCAGGAGTTGAAACGAGTCATTCCAGATCCAAATCAAAAAATAACCTCAAAAACAATAAACGAGTTGCATTATATGAAGGCATTTATCAAAGAAGTATTCAGGTACAGATTGAATTTCAATGATTTTCATGATTTTTTTTTGGCTGCTAATGTAAGTTACAAGTATGAGCAACATTTTTGTCACTATGGTTTCAGTTTTCTTTTTTTTTTCTTGTTGTTAGAATATAATTTTTTCCTATCTTGATTCGAGCTGTATTATTCCCACCCTGAGTTGGTATTCGCTGTCAAAAAAAAATTGAAATTTTCAGAGCAAATCCCGTTGGAGAATTCTTTGAATTGAAACAAAAAATTATAATACGTATGCGTGCATCTCAAAAAGCTGTCATCATAGTATAGATACCTAATTTTTCATCAAAATTCAGCTTAAAAATTCTGAAATTTTTTAAATCCATCCTGCTAGGTTTACAAAATGTTTGTTTAGTGGTATAGAAGTCCCCTTCCATCAGTACATTAGGCAACCAATCCTAAATATTTGTCATAGTAGGTATATCTATTATTTTTAGGATTCTATCGTTTCCATTTGTTTGATTACCTGCAAATAAATGATAGAAGAATTACTTCCATTGATTATGATTATTGATTAAGTACGTGCTTAAATGTTTCAGAATGTATTCAACAGTAATTGGAAATGGCAGAACACTTCAGCAAGACATGGTTATTTCTGGCTATAGAATTCCAAAAGGAGTAAGTATACATTCTATTAAAGAATCACAGGCATATTTTTTCCCCTTAATGTGGTAATTTAATTAAGCTCTCAGTTTGCCACTTCTTTGGTAACATATTGCTAAATAACAACACATGATATTTTCTACGCTTAAATTAAAAACTTTGCAGACGCAGCTGGTATTTCCCACCTTGGTGTTAGGACGAATGAAAGAATACGTCGATGACCCAGAAACCTTTAAACCAGATCGTTGGTTAAAACAAACAGATGATCAAACTTTACATCCTTTTGCATCCCTACCCTATGGCCATGGTCCTCGCATGTGTTTAGGAAGAAGATTCGCTGATTTAGAAATGCAAATTTTGTTGAGTAAGGTTAGTACGATCTTTATGTACCTAATAGTTTGTAGCATTAATTTATGCTGATTGCGAGTATCTACATAAAATTTTGTTCGCCATTTCATTTTTTTCAGCTATTAAGAAAATATCGATTGGAGTATCATCATCAGCCATTAGAATACAAAGTTACATTTATGTATGCTCCGGATGGAGAACTCAGGTTTAGAATGTTACCCAGAGAAAATTGAATCTTTTAATTCGTATATATACTTATTACTTACATATAAAACTGATAACGAAGACTTGAGGGTTACCAGTTTATCGCCATACCTCTTTTCGAATTTCGATATTTTTTTGTTATTATTTTTTTTCAATCCAAATGATTTTTTTTATACAAGACATGTGTATAGATTATTTAAATGACCGATTTTTTTTCAAGCACCATCGTGTACCTATTTTGCGCTTTAAAATGATTAATTTATTTATTCAAAGTATGACTATAAGTACCTACACGAATAAATTATTGTACCTGATTATAATTTAGATGTTTGGAATTCTAATTAAAACAGAAAAAGTCGCGAAATTTAAAAAATTCCCAAATCATTTTCTCCTGAAAGTATAAATAAGTAAGATATAACTATCTACTTTCTTAAAAATCTAATCAGTACCAATAGCCTATTTCAGCCTCAATATTGTTCTCAGAACTTATATTCTCTCTAAAACGCATAAATACTTACCTAATGCTTATAGCAAAATGAAAAATGGTTCAGAAAAAAAATCGACGTCTGCAAAATAAAGTCGCTTTTCATTATATAAAAAGTAAAAAATTGAAAATTATCCTTTACCAAGTAGTTAGGTAACAGTTTTTCTCTAAATTGAGGGTACAAATTTTTCATTTCTAATCCTTACATGGCAGGTACCTATATGATTTTTTTTTAAATGAACGTGGGCCATTAATTAAACAGACCTATAAATTATTAATTTTATTTAATATTTCGCATTTTTATTTACAGTATTACTTAAAATAGATCGTGAAAGCGTTTTGATGGCAGTGAACATTTCTTTTCCGGTGGGTAAAATTTGACTTGCGGGTAATAAATAGCCATATGTACCTTTGTCACGTAATTCTGCGGTATAGCTATATTTTATTCCTAATTTATTTTTGGCCCAATCGTCAGAAAAACTACCTGTTGAAAAAAATAGAATCGTTGGTGATATTTTTTGGCTCTTTTTATCATCATAAAGTAGGTAAATAAAATGAGAATCAGGCACGCAGATTGGTACCTATTTTCGCCCTTTTCTCGAAAAAAAATTAAAATTTTAAATTATGTAACTTACCTGATTCAGTATTCGCGTTATCGTTTTTTGAAATCAAGTCGTACGTAATACCGTGAGATTTTTGCAATGCTTCTATAGCTTTTCTGCCCATAAATAAAAGGTCTGCGTACTCGTGAGATTTCATGTTATTCGAAGTCCAAGGTATTAGCCACGTTTGTGAATACGAATGAAGGCTCAAATACAGAATTATCTCTTTGGAGTGCTGTTTTAGGAAATTCGACATCGCTCTGGTTTCTGGTTCTGAAAATGGTGTTGGCCCAGCATAAGTATCATGGCAGGGATTATACGATGAAGAATCTTCATTCCATCGGAAATCCCAATTGCGACCCAGATCAACTCCTTTACATTCTTCGTCTTCTTCTTCCCTCCAAAAATATCTTCGAAAATAAACGTAATGCTTTTAGGCTACTGTGGAAAATAAATCTACCTACCTACACTTATTTTAGATACCCCCATTGACACCTACCTGTTGGCAAGTTCGGAATTGATTGATCTTGATTTCTTCCACAAACGATCTTTAGTATAAGAATACACGTAGCCGTCGGGATTAACCACCGGTAAAATATACCAATCCATATCAGCGACCAGGTTTTGATTCACCTTATAGTTTTCCGTTAATTGTCTGGCGACAAATAGGGCCACCACAATGGATATCCATTCTCTAGCACGCATACCTACATAAATAATATTCGTTATAATAACGAGTACCACTAAGTAAATACGTCTTAGATGCCGACAAAGTGTTCTAAATGAGTGGCTAGAATAATTATTCATAGGTACTTTTACCGGTTTCATTCATAGGTAGGTACGTACATACATTACGAAAACTAATTACTCACCTCCGTCAATCCAGGCCGCCGGCTTCGCTGAGCCATCACTGAATCTTCCACTAGAAATTCGTATTACTTTGAGATCTCTTCCTTCGAATGATTTACCGATGGTAATTATTTTCACGTAATTTGGAAACGTCATTTGTAAATAATCCATGTAGTCGAGTATTTCTGAATTGAAATTTAATATCGATTAGCAGTAATTAGACAGGAGTAGACCTATCCATTGTGATTGATTATATGCTGTTAGTTAAAAGGTCTGTAGGTGGCCATAAAAGAGAAATTATTGAAGGGGAAAAGAAAGACGAGTGATTAGGTACCTATATGTATGCAACGAATATCCGATGAAAACTTACAATTTTCTGCATGGTTAGCTACTCAAAATAAAATTACCTCAATTTCTGCCATTTTTTTCTTTGAAAATTATTATTTTATTGGAAAAGGTTTCAAATCATAAGTTAGTCAACTTCGATTAAAGCCAAAATGATGAGATTAAGCGACTGATAATTTAAAACGAAGAAAATAAAAAATAATAAAAAACTATTTTCATTGAATTTTGCAAACTTTTCCGATACTTTCACCGTTTTTTGGTTATTTTTTTACGATTTTGATGATTTTTAAGTTTTTATGTCATTTCAACAATATTTTAACTTTTTTTTTTTTGTAAATTTTTACAAAGTTTTATCAACAGCTGGTAATTATTATAATGATTAAAATGATACTTTTGTGTTTTGTTTTTAAGCATGTTTCATGCGATTGAATTTGGCCAAATTGCATCAGTTTTTGATAATTTTGAATGGTTTTAATGCTTGCTTAAAAATATTTTAATACAATTTTTATCATGTTTTCAGTATTTCTCAAACAAATTTCAACTAATTTCGTTGAAATTTCATCAGTTTTAGGTAGGTAAATACATAAGTAGGTAATTTTGTATGTACGATTTTATTAGGTACTTTTTTAGTGTTTTTGTTTCATTTCTAACATGTTTTAAACATGTTTTGTGCAGTATTCATTAAATTTCACCGAATTTTGCCAAAAGTTCTACTAGTTTTATTGAATAACTTGCTCAGGTTATGATAACATTAAACGACGTCAATATTAACATAGCCGATGAAATTTGCTCATAGTAAGGTACAAAAAATCGGGACCAATGATTTTGATGACAATAGGCGACTAATCACTTCAAGCGACTTAATATTAACCACAGTTCACTGTATAAGTGTAATTTTTTTTTCTTTTTTTTAAAAATATTTTCCACTTTTCTCAGTTTTTTAAATTTTTGCTGTGTTTTTAGTCTTTTACATGTTCTTGTAATTTTTGAAACATTCTGTAATTACTTACTTACCTACTTACTATAGGTGGTCAAGGAACTTATTTTTTTTTTAGCTCAGGTCATGTGGTTTTTACGAAGTATGAATGTAGGCATGCAAGTACCAGAATAAAATTTCTAAAAATGTGATCAAACATCAACAAGAAATTTTAAAATTACCATCGTACGAATGATATCGTGTCCATGTAAATTTCGTTCCTTTATTGTCCTTCGGTCTTTGTATCTCACTTGCATTCAGATCAACACGTTGGTCGGCGATTACTTGCTGAAAATTGTACAATAAGATTATTCGTTTAGTTTTTTAGATCATCTCATTCAATTTATGAATTCGATTAACATGATTTTCCATTTACGACCTTATTAGGTGCATTTTTTCGTAAGAACAAGAACCGAAGCAATAGGTACCGATATATTGGTCTCACAATCAGAAGAGAGGAGCATAAAAAATTTGAATATTCATTTTTCCATTTACCTAACTATAGAAATTCCTCGATTTTTAAATACGTAGGCAAAATTTGTCTTTATACGGGTGTCTGGCGAGTGGATGTCAAAACTTCAGATTTGGATATAACCGGGCACGACTTAAAAAAAGCGTTTGTGGACAAGTTGCCTATATTTGAATTTGAAGGGGCAACCGAGATTTGGAAAAGAATTGGGAAAAAACGTATTTTTGATCTTGGGAATGGATAGTACTTATTGTTAGGAAAATAAACAAATTTCTTCATTATGAATTTTTGCCTAACTTTGAAATTGAAGGGGCTACAAATATTTTAATAGAAAAATTTGAGAAAAACATGTTTTTGACTATTGGAATGAGTAGTACCTACTTTGAAAAAAAACAAATTTTGTTATTATGAATTTTTGCCTAACTTTAGAATTGAAGGCGTCAGAAATAT